>NC_069501.1:131347993-131482993 GCF_027579735.1 Bombina bombina | reverse complement strand
GCACAGTAATAGTCACCTGCACACACAGATATCCCCCTAAAATAGCTATAACTAAAAACAAACTAAAAACTACTTCCAAAACTATTCAGCTTTGATATTAATGAGTTTTTTGGGTTCATTGAGAACATGGTTGTTGTTCAATAATAAAATTAATCCTCAAAAATACAACTTGCCTAATAATTCTGCACTCCCTGTATATATATATATATATATATATATATATATATATATATATATATATATATACTTACCAGCCACTTTATTAGATACACCTTGCAAGTACCGGGTTGGACCCCCTTTAGCCTTCAGAATTTTCTTAATTTTTCGTGGCATAGATTCACCAAGGTGTTGGAAATTTTTGTCCATATTGACATGATAGCATCACACAGTTGCTGCAGATTTGTCAGCTGCACATTCATGATGTGAATCTCCCGTTCCACCACATCCCAAAGGTGCTGTATTAGATTAAGATCTGGTGATTGTGGAGGCCATTGGAGTACAGTGAACTCATTGTCATGTTCAAGAAACCAGTTTGAGATGATTTGAGCTTTGTGACATGATGCATTATCCTGCTGGAAGTAGCCATCAGAAGTTGGGTACACTGTAGTCATAAAGGGATAGACATGGTGAGCAACAATACTCAGGTAGGCTGTGGTGTTTAAACAATGCTCAATTGGTACTAAGGGGCCCAAAGTGTGCCAAGAAAATATCCCCCACACCATTACACCACCAGCCTGAACTGTTGATACAAGGTAGGATAGATCCATGCTTTCATGTTGTTAATGCCAAATTCTGACCCTACGAGCTGAATGATGCAGCTAAAATTGAGACTCAACAGATCAAGCAATGTTTTTCCAATCTTCTATTGTCCAATTTTGGTGAGCCTGTGTGAATTGTAGCCTCAAATTCCTGTTCTTAGCTTACAGGAGTGGAACCTGGTTTGGTTTTCTGCTGCTGTAGCCCATCTGCTTCAATGTTCGATGTGTTGTGCATTCAGAGATGGTATTCTACATACCTTGGTTGCAACAAGTGGTTATTTGAGTTACTGTTACCTTTCTATCATCTCAAACCAGTCTGCCCATTCTCCTCTGACCTCTGCGAGATCAACAAGGCATTGTCATCCACACAATTGTAACTCACTGGATATTTTCTGACCATTCTCTGTAAACCTTAGATATGGTTGTGCGTGTAAATCCCAGTAGATCAGCAGTTTTTTAAATACTCAGGCCAGCCAGTCTGTCACCAACAACCATGCCACATTCAAAGTCTCTTAAATCCCCTTTCTTCCCCATTCTGATGCTCGGCTTGAACTTTAGCAAGTCATCTTCACCACGTCTAGATGCCTAATTGCATTGAGTTGCTGCCATGTGATTGGCTGATTAGCAATTTGTGTTACTAAGCAATTTATTAGCTGTACCTAATAAAGTGGCTGATGAGAAAGGGACAGGAGCCTCGAAATGTTGTTCTGTGAATTAAGTTTTGTTTCTTATCTGAGTGCCTCCTTCTGAGTGCCACCTTCTCCTTGTCTATATATATATATATATATACCAGTCCCAGCTATGCCCCCAGTGCAATAGATATTAAGCTACAACTCTTTAATGTTTAACAACTAAAAGAAAAATTATGTCACTGGTCTCCCAAAGTATGCACAGTCTATCTATCTATTTATCTATCTATTGGGTTCTTGTAAAGCGCGACTATTCACCCATAAGGGTCTCAAGGCGCTGAGGGTTGCAGTTCAGTCGAAGAGCCAGGTCCTTTCTGAACTTAGTTAGGGTGGTATCTTGTCTAAGGTGCAGTGGGAGGGTGTTCCAAGTCTTGGCAGCCAGGTGACAGAAGGATCTGCCTCCCGCTGTGGTTTTCCTGATGCGGGAGATGACAGCGAGGGCTTGGTCGGCCGATCAAAGTTGTCTGGCAGGGGTGTAGAAGGTAACGCAGTGGTTCAAATATTTGGGACTGATGTTGTGGAGGGCCTTGAATGCGTGGGTGAGAAGCTTGAAGGTTATTCTTTTGTTGATGGGGAGCCAGTGCAGGTCCCGCAGGTATTTGGTGATGTGGCATTGACGAGGAATGTCAAGGATTAGTCTGGCCGAGGAGTTCTGGATGCGCTGTAGTCTCTTTTGGATCTTGATGGTGGTGCCGGCGTAGAGTGTGTTACCATAGTCCAGTCAGCTGCTGACGAGGGCGTGAGTGACAGTCTTCCTGATCTCGGTTGGGATCCATTTGAAGATCTTTCGCAGCAGGTGAAGTGTGTGGAAGCATGCAGAAGAGACGGCGTTGATTTGCCGGTCCATGGAGAGCGATGAGTCCAGGATGACGCCTAGATTTCGTGCATTGTCGGTGAGGGTTGGAGGGTGTCAGGGCTGTGGGCCACCAGAAGTTATTCCAAGCAGATGTGGTGGGACCGAGGAGGAGGACTTCGGTCTTGTCTGCGTACAGCTTTAGGCAGTTGTAGTTCATCCAGGTGGCGACTGCTGTCAGCCCTTTGTGGACGTTTCTCTTGGCGGTGGTGGGGTCACTGGTGAGTTAGATGATTAGCTGGGTGTCGTCGGCGTAGGAGACGATGTTGAGGTTGTGTTTTCGGGCGATGGCGGAGAGAGGGGCCATGTAGATGTTGAATAGGGTGGGGCTCAGAGAAGAGCCTTAGGGTACACCACAGCTGATTTCTGTTGGCTTGGAGGTGAAGGGTGGGAGTCTAACTTTCTGGGTTCTGCCGGTGAGGAAGGAGGTGATCCATTCCAGGGCTTTGTCGCGTATGCCGGCATCGTGTAGTCGTGTAGTCGGTTGCGGAGGCTGAGGTGGGAGACAGTGTCAAATGCTGCTGAGAGGTCTAGGAAAATGAGGTCGGCGGTCTCTCCTAGGTCGAATAGGGCGAGGATGTCGCCTGTGGCGGCGAGGAGGGTGGTCTCGGTGCTGTGGTTGCTCCTGAAACCGGATTGGGAGGGGTCCAGAGTGTGGTTGGCTTCAATGTAGTCAACGAGTTGCGCATTGATGGACTTCTCGATGACTTTGGCTGCAAAGGGGAGCAAAGAGATGGGGCGGTAGTTCTTCGGATCATTGGGGTCAGCCGTGGGTTTTTTCAGTAGGGGTTTTAATTCTGCGTGCTTCCAGTCATCCGGGAAGGTGCCGGTTTCGATGGAGCAGCTGATGGTGCTGCAGAGCTTGGGGGCGATGGTGTCACCCGCTTTGTTGAAAATGTGATGCGGGCATGGGTCCGAGGGTGCTCCGGAGTGCATCAATCTCATGATCCTGATGGTGTCCTCTGTGGTGAGGGGGCTCCAGATGGTCATTGGAGGGTTGGCGGTGGTGTATTTGGGAGAGGTATCGGTGGGAGTTGGTGGGTAGGCTGTGGTGGGTGAGTTCTGGGGCGCGAAGCTGTCATAGATGTCGACGATCTTGGTCGGTTGCTGCGGTCCTTGTGGGAGATCTTGTATCCATCTGGGATGGTGATGGCAATGTCCGGCATTGATGTGGGGTTCAGCCACATTTCAGTAAGGAAGGCAACTTCCGGGGAGGTGGAGTTGAGCAGGTTCCAGATTTCGACGGCGTGCTTGCGGACGGAGCGGGTGTTGAGGAGGATGCAGTTGAGGTGGTTGCGGTTGTTTTTGCGTGAGGTGACTGGCAGGTTAGTGGTTCGGAGGGAGGAGAAGGCATGAGAGGTGACTGGCAGGTTAGTGGTTCGGAGGGTGGAGAAGGCGCAGTTGCGGCAGGTGAAGGGTCCTATGGTGTTTGTCGAGGATGCGTGGTGACAGGCAGATGATCCACCGGTGTTGAGATGGAGGAGGGTGCTGGGGTCGTAGTGGCGGTGGTTGTGGGAGCCAGGGTTAGTGGCGCTGGACGCGGTCCAGGCACGGACAGGCGCAGAACGGCTTGCCTTTGGCGTGCCTTTGGCGGCCGTGCAGGAACTTCCATTAAATATGTGCTGGGAGGTGGGAGGGCTGGGAGGCGGGGGGCAGGGCAGTGGCTGTAGGAAGAAAGTTAACAAAGGGAGTTACCTGTGCTGTGCTGGTAGGTGGGGGGAGGGCAGTGGCTGTGGCATGGGAGAGACAAGCATGAAGGAGAGCAGGCTAGAAGAGGCTGTACACTGTACAGCAAAAAATTATCTGATTTGGCAAACAAAGGAACAAAAAACAGCACTCAAAGCTGATAAAGGCACATGCCACTGCACTGTCCAGGAACTGAAGTGAAAGTGATTAAAGATGGCTGATGTGTACTTAGAATACCACCTCCCTATGTTAGGTTGAAAAGTGGGTTTGACTAGCCTGTTTGGCAATTAATGCCTGACCTGTTGGCCCTCACATCAATCATTTAATAATTCTATGTCAGGATTGGACATGGAAAGTTGTACACATGAATGGTCAGACCCCCTGTAAATCACTGCAAACGAATTAGCTGATTTGTAAAATATTCTCAGCACCTTCCTCCTTTCCTGTGTTCCCTGCCCTTTTTTTTAGCTAAAAGGGCTGAATAAAAAAATTACTAATGTGACTATTAAACAAAACAAAAGTTTGATTTTAAAATTTGATTGTAAGTCACACTTGTGATTGTCACTAACAGTAGTGATGTCGTTAAAATCATGTTCTTAAAGGAGATTGCTTAATTTTAACTCTAGCATTTTTTTAAGCACCGTTTCCAGTTTGGCATAAACTGACTACGAGTTTCTATGGAAAAGGCTTCTAATATCGTCTTAGCAGTGGTGTGGATAGAAACAGATTACAAAAAAGAATTATGATAGTTGTGATCAAGCAAGCGCCTAAAAGCATGATTTTAATAATGTTAGTACTATTAGTGACATTACAACAGCTTTAGTGAGACTTACAATCAAATATTAAAACATGAAATATAAAAACACAACATATGTAGATGTTGGTTTCATGAAGTCACTTTTCCTACAGATCCATTTACCAATGCAGGATATCAGGTAAAGAACCTATACTCTACATATATACACTCACTGTCCACTTTATTAGGTACACCTGTTCAATTACTTGGTAACACAAATTGCTAATCAGCCAATCACATGGCAGCAACTCAGTGCATTAAGGCCTCTAGACGTGGTGAATACGACTTGCTGAAGTTCAAATCAAGCATCAGAATGGGGAAGAAATGGGATTTAAGTTAGTTTGAACAAGGCATGGTTGTTGGTGCCAGAGGGGCTGGTCTGAGTATTTCAAAAACTGCTTGATTAACTGGGATTTTCACGCACAGCCATCTCTAGGGTTTACAGAAATGGTCTGAAAAAGAGAAAATATCTAGTGAGCAGCAGTTATGTGGACGAAAATGCCTTGTTGATGTCAGAGGTCAGAGGAGAAGGGGCAGACTGGTTTGAGATAATAGAAAGGCAAGAGTAACTCAAATAACCACTCGTTACAACCAAGGTATGCAGAATACCCTCTCTGGATACACAACATGTCGAACCTTGAAGCAGATGGGCTACAGCAGCAGAAAACCACACCGGGTGCCACTTCTGTCAGCTAAGAATAGGAAACTGAGGCTACAATTCGCACAGGCTCACCAGAATTGGACAATAGAAGATTGGAAAAACGCTGTCTGATCTGATGAGTATCGAATTCAGCTGCGACATTCAGATGGTAGGGTCAGAATTTGGAGTAAACAACATGAAAGCATGAATCCATCCTGCCTTGTATCAACGGTTCAGGCTGGTGGTGTAATGGTGTGGGAAATATTTTCTTGGCCCCTTAGTACCAGTTGAGCATCATTTAAATGCCACGGCCTACCTGAGTATTGTTGCTGACCATGTACATCCCTTTATGACTACAGTGTACCCATCTTCTGATGGCTACTTCCAGCAGGAAAATATATCATGTCACAAAATTCAAATCATCTCAAACTGGTTTCTTGAACATGACAGTGAGTTCACTGTACTCCAATGGCCTCCACAGTCACCAGATCTCAATCCAATAGAGCACCTTTGGGATGTGGTGTAACGGGAGATTCACATCATGAATGTTCAGCCAACAAATCTGCAGCAACTGCGCAATGCTATTATGTCAATATGGACCAAAATGTCTGAGGAATGTTTCCAACACCTTGTTGACTTGTATGCCATAAAGAATTAAGGCAGTTCTGAAGGCAAAAAGGGGTTCAATCCAGTACTAGCAAGGTGTACCTAATAAAATGGCCGGTGAGTGTATATGTACTTATACATATGTAAATGTGTGCCCTTTTCCCTGTATATAGCCTCTAGAATAGGAATGAATGAGGCTTTAATTAATCAATACCATGTATGATAATAAACCTCTAGAATGTCTCCTGTGGTCATTTTAACATATTTTACATAATAACATGTGTAACATACGTGCAAGAAAATAGACTATTTGCAAATAGACATGAAATAGTGTTAAATATGTCCAAAGTGCCCTTTTGAGGACTTATGTGCAGAAATCAGCTGAAAACATGCTATTATGATCATGCTGAAACAAAAAGTAATCTTTTCGGCCCAAAAAAAGAGCCAAAAAAGCTGCAGCAAATAGATTGTAATTGAAATGCCTATATTTTAAAGCTTTTTTGCCGATTATTATTATTATTATTATTATTATTATTGCAATGCTATTTCAAAGTTTTACTGTTGTAACCTACAACATTTTAAATGTAGATAATGAATGCTAGTGACATTTAAACGTTTGCAATATTTAAATACATTCCCTGATAAATGTATATTGTTATGAAAGCAGGAGAACCAGAGTTGATAAGTGGGCTCCTACAGAGTAAAGAGCATTAGCTCATTTTCATCCATATCATTGTAATACATAGTTATCAGAAAATCATACTAAAAGGTTTAAAGTACATTTACTGTAGATTTAGAAAAATATATCATTACAGTGTTTATAGACCAAAAAAATTAACATTTATTCTCTGTTGTTTATGAGTTCAGTAGTTCTATAATATAGATATACGTTGATTGCAGTAGCCATGTTAGTCCAGAGATTTAGATATCAAATTAACAAGAGTATTGCATTAAGCAATGATACTTTTTTATTGGACTAACTATACATTTATAAGATGACAAGCTTTCGGAAGAATGTCTTCCTTTACAAGTCTGAAGCAATACAGACCAATTTGATGGAATTTGCAGATTATATCTTAAAACACAGGCTAAAAAGACAGAAAGTGTTACAGAGGTCTGAATGCAGGGGGAGGAGGGGGTGTCGTAAAAATCATGATGGGGGTTTAGGAGACAGGCAGATAGTGTCAGTAAAAGATAACAGGCAGGGGAAATATATGGTTATTCAAAAAGCATATACTGATATATACTGATATACTGTGATTAGCTGTGCTGCTTTCACAAATGTGTTGAGATAGTTTTCAGAGAGTTTTGTTGTAGTGCTTGGTTCCATTCTGGGTATTCTTTTTATCAAGGGATAGCTTTCTGTGGACCAGTTTCTGTTTTAGGTTGGGTGGTTGTCTGAGTGCCAGGATAGGGGATTTGGAAAGATTTTTTTGATTGTGGGATCCTCTAAGAGTAGTGGCTGTAAGACTTTTATAATTTTTCTTATTCCTTCTACAGCAGGGTTATATTTGACAACTAGTGGGATTTGCAATATGTTTTTCTTCTCCCTGTATTGTAGCAAGTGTTCACGTGGGGTATTAAGGGCGGAGTTAATTTTTTTTGTTTATAACCCTTGTTTTGTAACCTTTTTCTCTGAATGATTGGGACAGTGTGATGAGGCGTTTGTCACGGTCCTTGGTGTCTGAGCAAATTTTGTGATATCTGGTGGCCTGACTGTAGATTATGGATTTTTTAATGTGATTGGGGTGGGAGCTCTTGCTGTGGAGGTAGCTGCATCTATCTGTTGGTTTCCTGTATACAGATGAGTGTAATTTGCCATTTGTGATGAATATTGTTGTATCCAGGAAGCTGACACAGTCCATTTAAGCTTGATTGATTCATGAAATAGATTAAATGATTTATGTAAATGTTCTAGGTTTTTTTCTCCTTCTGTCCATATGATGAAAATATCAGCTTAAAAAAATCAAGCTTAAAATTGACTTCTCTAGAGACTGTCAGCTTCCTGGATACAACAATATCCATCACAAATGGCAAATTACACTCATCTGTATATAGGAAACCAACAGACAGATGCCGCTACCTCCACAGCTCCAGCTCCCACCCCAATCACATTAAAAAAAACATAATCTACAGTCAGCCTACCAGATATCACAGAATTTGCTCAGACACCAAGGGCCGTGTCAAACACCTCGTCGCACTGTCCCAATCATTCAGAGAAAAAGGTTACAAAGCAAGGGTTATAAACAAACAAATTAACTCTGCCCTTAATACCCCACGTGAACACTTGCTACAGTAAAGGGAGAAGAAAAACATATTGCGTATCCCACTACTTGTCAAATATAACCCCGCTGTAGAAGGAATATGAAAAATCTTAAAAGACTTACAGCCACTACTCTTAGAGGATCCCACACTCAAAATAATCTTTCCAGAACCCCTATTTTGGAACTCAGACAACCACAAAACCTAAAATAGAAACTGGTCCACAGAAAGCTACCCCTTGATTAAAAGAACGCCCAGAATGGAACCAAGCACTGCAACAAAACTCTCTGCAAACTATGTCAACACATTTGTGAAAGCAGTACAGCTAATCACAATAATAAATCCTATAACATTAAAGGGGCATATTCATGTATATCTGCAAATGTGGTATACCTGATACATTGCACTGCATGTGAAGTGGGATGTTATAGAAAAGAAAAAAGCCAAAAACTGCACCTTCGGATGAACTTACACAGGCACTCAATCAAAAAACACTGTGAAACAAAATACTGTACCCCTGTTGTTCACCATTTCACCCAACCTGACCACTCCATCCAAAACCTCAAAATCAAGAATCTCAGAGGCAGCTTCAAAAACATCATGGAAAGAAAAACTTGCTAAATTCTGGACTAAATGTGGACTCTGGTTTCTTAACCCATTATCAAAAATGTTTGTAATGTACTTTCATATACTATAGTCAATTACATTGTATATTCCACACTCTCTATGCATAAATACACAGGTAAGCCTATGTCAACACTTTTGTCATTATTATTATTCCCTTTTTTTTCTTTCTTTCCTTTCTCATTTTTTGACTATCTTATATTCCCCTGTATACCTATTTTCCCATCTTTATTCATTCTATGTTGATATATAACTTTATGTCAGTATATGCTTTGTGTATAACCATATATTTCCCCTGCCTGTTATCCTTTACTGACACTATCTGCCTGTCTCCTAAACCCCCATCATGATTTTTATGACACCCCCTCCTCCTCCTGCATTCAGAACTCTGTAGCACTTTGTCTTTTTAGCCAGTGTTTTAAGATTTAATCTGCAAATTCCATATATATTATTTTTTTTATTTATTTGCAAAAATTATGTTAAGGTCATAGTTTACATTTTCTATCAAACATTTAAAAGCAAAAAAAATCCTAACTTAAACTGCTTTGAGTGACTGCTTTGATTTCCGGTGATGTCTGTCCGCTGCCTCAGAGCAGGCGGACAGGTTATGGAGCAGCGGTCTTTAGACCGCTGCTTCATAATTTGTGTTTCTGGCGAGCCTGAAGGCTTGCCAAAAACACAGGGCATCAAGCTCTGTTCGGAGCTTGAAAATTGGGCCCCTAGTCTAGAGAATTAAACACAGAAATATGCTCCCCCATCTGACAGACTCCTGCACTACAGCTAGATTAATAATGTGCTGAAGAAGAAGCACTCTACTGAGTGTTTCTGGTGGTGACATAACTGTGCATCCTACACTTCTGCACTACAAAAGCTAATTTGAATGAAATAAAAAAGGGCATTAGATCAAGTCAAACCAGTTTGCTAAGTCTCATGAAAATACATTCAGACATATCAGCTGTAGTACTGACCAAATATCCCTGTTATAAGTCAATGTCATTTTTCTGAAAATAAATTTTACATTAAAGGGACAGTCAACACTAGAATTTTTGTTATTTCAAAAGATAGATAAATCCTTAATTACCCAGTTTTGCATAACCAACAAAGTTATAATAATACATGTTTTACCTCTTTGATTACCTTGTATCTAAGCCTGTACAGACTGTCCCCTTATTTCAGTTATTTTTACAGACTTGCACTTTAGCCAATTAGTGGTCACTAATGGGTAAATTCACGTGCATGAGCTCAATGTTATCTATATGAAACACATGAACTAACGCCCTCTAGTGGTCAAAAACTGTCAAATGCAGAGGCAGCCTTTAAGGTCTAAGAAATTAGCATATGAACCTCCTAGGTTTAGCTTTCAAATAATAAATACCAAGAGAACAAATCAAAATTGGTGATACAAGTAAATTGGAAAGTTGTTTAAAATTACATGCCCTATTTGAATCAGTAAAGTTTTTTTGGGACTTGACTGTCCCTTTAAATATTTTGAAAATGCTTCACCAATCTAATTGAAATATAATAGCTTTGTAGTTACTAGTAATAGCAAGAAACTGCACAATTACATTTTTTTTAAATTGAAATTTAAACAGAATCTTGACCAGCCTACTTATATTATCTTGTTGGACTAGCCATTCCAAATCTTAGGAATTAGTATGAAGTTATTCCTCCGCCAAGAAACTTTACAGTAGCCACTATGCTTTCTTGCAGGTATTGTTCTTCTCTTATCCACCACACCATGATTCTTCCTTCAGACTGCTAGATAGTGATGCGTGATTCAACACTCAGGAGAACATGTTTCTATTGCTCCAGAGTCCAGAGGTGGGGTGCTTTACACCACTCCAGCTGACACTTGGGGCTAGATTTATCAACCCTGAGGCGTACAGGGGCGTGAATACGTGCCCCTGTACGCCTCAGCTCGCCTGTGGCGGGGCGCAATTACCCGCAGGTAATTAACATTGCACACGAGCGCAATTTTGCGCTCGCATGCAATCCCGCCCCCTGCCCGCGCACAGCCAATCACGCGCGGGCAGTAGCTGTCAATCTCCTCGGTCGGACTCGACCGAGGAGATTGAATTTCGCCAGAATAGATGTGGCGATGATGTTAGGGAAGCAGGGGTCTGGTGACCGCTGCTTGATAAATCGCGTCGAGCAAGTTCTTGTGAGAACTTGCTGCCGCAGGGGCTTGATAAATCTAGCCCTTGGTATTAAGCATACAAGGCTTGTGTACAGTTCCTCAGCCAAGGACACCAATGTCATGAAACTCCCATGGCACAGTACTTTTGCTGATGTTGCTTCCTAAAGCAGTTTGGAATGTTATATTAAAAGATGCAGCAGGTGATAGGCAAATTTTAATGCTACACTTGTCAGCACTTGGCACCCCCTCTCTGGGCTAGATGACAAATGGTGTTCTATCATATTAATAAACTTTTAAACTGGGCAGTATAGAGTGCGTATTACAAGTTAAAAGCAAGAGCCAGCTAACTTCAGGACTTTGGATGTCGCGATTGCATTAACTTTTCCCCATAATCTTCAATCGAGCATGCTTAAAAACAAACTAATACTTATCAGTAGCACGCTAAACTGACAGTGAGTAAGACCAACAGCGCTAACCCCAAGGGTAGTTATGAATTTATTACATTCCAATGTTCTTCACATAGAAGAAAATTTTATTTTTAAATATGCGTTTCTGTATATATATGATAATTTTTTTGGAAGAGAGAGAGAGATAGAGATATAGAGAGATAGAGACATAGAGAGATAGAGATAGGTATATATTTAAAAAAACTAAGATTTTATTTTTTTTAAATGAAGAACATGGGAATGCTTCAAAACGTAAAAATTAACCAAAAAGGTTTATTTAAAGGAGAACATAGACAATTTAAACATGACCCCAGCAAGGTAAATGTCTTTTGTAGTGTATGCCTTAAACATAGAACATTGGAATGTAAAGTATTTACATTAAAAAGTCATTATAAAATATAAAAATTTATTAAAAATGTTTTAGCGGAGCCGGCCAAGGACTAGAATGGCCGCGTTAGCATAAAGCTCCGTAAGGCTGACTCCTTGAGCTACAGCTATCTGCAAACTGGGAACATGATATCGATCCTCATAAGTCACAACTGACCGCTCAGCTGACCCGGTACAAGTCTGGAAGAGTTGAGACTATAATAACAGGTGTTGCGAGAGGATCACTGTTTGGCGCCAAACTTTGCATCGGCAAATGGGACCTTGAAGCATGTAACGGCTAACCAGCACTTCGGGAAACAAAGATAGCACAGCAATTCCAATCAGAGACGCAACGACACCTGAACAGATAGGATGTGCTTCAGAAGCGAGGAGACACAAGTGAGTCTGGAGTCCAGTGTTGATTGGCTGCTTATTAATTAACATTCTATCGCCAGTTATCACAGCTACTACTCACGTAATGTAGGAAGCAGCACTGTTTTTTATTATGCACATAGGAGATGTGCTTGTGATCTTTGAGACACCAGAATATTATATCCCACAGACACTCTGATAAACTGCCTTCTCTCATTAAGCAGAACCCTTTAGGTCTATATAATGGTGATTTAAATACCGGGTTCATTACAAGGCCCACATTACATCTCTGCTATACACGGCGTGCTGTGTTTATAATTTTCAGCATCCTACACCTGGTCATAATGTAATATATCAGCATAAGTAGCATTCAGCCTGCTATGTGAGTTATCCAAAAGGACATTACACAGTTATAAAAGGGCTAACCACTGAGTTGCAAAACCTTCATGTATTTTACTGATAAACAGGCTGGGTATGGAATGACACATTTTCCCTGAAATTATACCTTTTCTCTAAGGCCTAACGTCTCCATTGAATGCTATAATCACTGTCCCACCACCCTCTGGTACCAAGAGGAAAGTGAAGAGCCCTGAAACCCTTTGATTGCTTTAATATCTACTGCACGACAAAAAGCATACAAATATACATAACACTATACAAAGGGTGCAGAGGTGGTGGGAGGATGGTGTCTAAGAGACAAACTAAAGCGGGACAAAACTCAAAACCTGCCACCACACCTAGTGCCAAAATGAAAGCATATTTTAAAGCTATAGATCCAATAGGCAATTCACAAAATGCCTCCCCTTATTCTGAGATGGATGAGGACAGAGAAGACACTGCAACCGCAACACAAGAGGAAGATCTGCTTCTTACAAGAGCTGATCTAAAGTCTCTCTTGTCCAGGGAAGATCTCTCAAGCTTTATGTCGCAAGTAAGTCAAGCAGTTAAGGATGGTTTGGCGGAGGTGAAGAGAGACATCACAGACATAGGTAACAGGGTGTTACAGCTGGAGGAACACGCAGAGGAAATTTCTGAGTCTACCAATCTGACAACTATGCAATTACAACAACAAACATCAGAGATTATACAATTACAAAATCAGATTGAGGATTTAGATAACAGAGGCCATCGCCAGAATCTAAGAATACGAGGAATTCCAGAATCGGTCTCTGGCACAGAGTTACCACAATACCTCCAAAACCTTTTTGGTTTCTTACTTGACACTGAACCGGATTCTACTATAGTTTTAGACAGAGCTCATAGAGCTCTATGTCCTAAGCCACCGGAAACAGAACCACCAAGAGACATTATCTTAAAGTGTCATTACTTTCAAGAGAAAGAAAAAATAATGGCTGCGGCTAGAAGGAAGGCTCCAGTCACTTTAAATGGATCTACCATACAGATATATGTGGACTTAAGTCCTCTAAAATTGTCCAAACGTAAAGAAGTGGGATTCCTAACCACACATCTGAGAGAACTTGGAGTTCCATATCGCTGGGGCTTTCCTTTTGCGATTAAGGCCCTGAAGAACAACAAAGAAGTGATATATAGAGATCTAGAAGACCTTGGATCCTTCCGTTCCCAACTAGGCATTCCCCAACCTAAATTACCCCAAAGGGCAGATACTGACCTGGACTCCCAAAAGTCTAAACCTAAGCCTCAAAGACAGAAATGGAACACAGTGGAGAGGAAACATAAATCATCCAGAATAGCTGCTCTCCCTGCAGTCCAGACTAGCCATTCTCCACCAAATGAACCTCCATGAATCCACACAAAGACACCCAGTATGGGAGATGACTTTTGATTTGCTCTCAAGGTTCATGGACTTTAGACCACTCTCTCCAATCTTATTGACGACTCATTATGATAAAGAAGCAGAGTATTCAGATTAGCAGTATGAATAATGAGACTGGTAATTCCTAAGTTCCCCAGAAATGGAAATGTTTTACTTTCAGCTCAAGGAGCAGTGGCAGTATTTCGCTGCTACAGTACCCTCCTATTTGTAATTGGTTAGAATGACCCATTATGGATATATCATATGTTTAAAGTTCTTGAATATTCTTGTTTTAAGATTAAATACTTTGTTTTTTTATGCTCATTACTAATTTCAGGTTTGAATGTTATGATCGTACAGTCTGGCAGAACAAAATTAGCAGATGTTGTTGTTTGGCGGAGATTATCTCTCGATGGCTGTGTACCTCCCGGGGCTAGGGAGCACATTTACAAATCGCAATTTTCATCTAGAGGTAAGATGACTCTAACACTTTTCCAGCAGCTTATATCAAACACATATACCCATCATGCATTGACCCATACAGATAGTTTCTCAAAACACGAATGGCCTAAACTCTCCCACCAAACGGTCAATTGCTCTGAGGCGGTTTGCAAAATAGAAAAACTCTATAGTGTTTCTGCAAGAAACTCACTTTTCTAAATTAGCTGAACCTAAGTTTTCATCTAGAGATTTCCCAATAAGTCACCTTAGTTCAAATGAGAAAAAAGAGAAATGTGGGAATCCTCATACATAAAAATATCCCTTTTTAAGTAATAAATTCCTCCTCAGATAAAGAGGGCAGGATCATTATAATAGTGGGCCTAATACATAATAGACCTGTGACCTTGGTTAATATTTACGCCCCTAATTCAAATAGAGCCTCTTTTTTTAGACGCCTATTATCACTAGTACTAGAGGTCCGAAAGGGAATAGTAGTTCTGGGTGGTGACTTCAATGTAACGATGGACCCTTCACTTGACACATCAACGCGTAGAACAGGACAGCCAATTAATCCCCCAGATGCGGTTTTCAACTGTTGTAGACAATTAGGTTTGGTAGATGCGTGGAGGATTCAACACCCTTGCCAAAGAAATTATACCTTCTACTCACACTCCTGGTCAATGTATTCTATAATTGACTATTTATTTATAGACCAATCTAGCCTTTCACATGTGTCAGATACAAATATTTCACCAACAGCTTGGTCAGATCACTCTATCGTCTCACTAGAGTTGGAGTGGCCGGACCAACCGATCCACCCTTACATATGGAGACTTGATGAATACTTGTTACATCACACTCCCACACTGCACAAATTAACAGCATCCCTCACAGAATATTTTAAATTTAACAGCACTTCAGATACTTCCCCTCTCACAGTTTGGGAGGCCCACAAGGCAGTCATACGGGGGGAGTGCATTAAACAGCAGGCATCTCGGAAAAAAACATATAATTCTACTTTAAAGACATTAATCGCCCGATTGCAACAGACGGAAATCCAACATAAAAACTCCCTGAAGGACTTGAACCTTCTTAGAACGCTAACCTCAACTAGAAAGGAGATCAATAATATTCTAGTAAAAGAAGCGCAAAGGGAGGCCCTAGCACTTAAAAAAAACTATTTTTATGAAAGCAATAAGCCAGGCCCGCTCCTAGCACGGGCATTAAGAGGAAAAAGAAATCAATCACACATGCATAAAATCAAAAAGCAAGATAACACTCATATATATGACAGTAAAGACATTGCAAACCAATTTAGTAGCTTCTACAAACACATATATAACCTTAACTGCAGAGGAACATCTTGTGGCCACTAAACAATACATAGAGTCAGCAGGCTTAAACAAATTATCTTCTACCCAAACTAATGACTTGGATAAACCAATTTCATTGAAAGAAATTCATACGGTGATCTCCCAGCTGCCCCTGGGGAAAAGCCCTGGGCCAGACGGCTTTACAAACCTATACTTTAAAACCTTTAAAAACCTTTTGGACCCTCATCTTCTCGCCTTATTACATAAAATTTATGAGCATTGCAAATTTTCACCGGAAATGTTACAGGCTCACATTTCGGTAATCCTTAAACCTGATAAACCACAAGATGATCCCAGTAGCTATAGACCTATCTCACTACTCAACACCAACATCAAGATCTTTAGCAAGATACTAGCCAACTGTATTGATACTATTTTAAATGAGTTAATACATGTAGATCAGGTAGGTTTTGTGCCCAAACGCGAAGCAAGAGATAACACAATAAGAGCTTTAACACTAATTGATTACACTAAATACTATAACATAAAATCAGTTCTAATTGCTACAGATGCTGAGAAAGCATTTGATAGAACAAGCTGGGGATTCCTCCAACACACTCTGGCAACTTTTGGCTTTGAAGCTAAAATGATTTCATGGATCTTCAGCTTCTATACGCATACCCAAGTGCTAGGGTAAAAGCAAACGGTATGCTTTCAGCACCCTTCTCAATTTCTTATGGGACACGCCAGGGTTGTCCTCTATCCCCTATATTATTTATCCTTTCCATGGAAGTACTAGCCTCATATGTCCGAAACAATATAGATATTCCTTTCCATGGAAGTACTAGCCTCATATGTCCGAAACAATATAGATATTAAAGGTATTCAAATAGGCCCCCATGCTTTCAAAATCGCTATGTATGCTGATGACGTACTGTTCACAGTTTCATCACCTTTCACCTCTATTCCTGCAATTATGGAAGAATTGGATAGATTTGGCAGTTACTCTAACTTTTCAGTCAATAAGTCAAAATCGGAAATACTAAATGTGTCCCTTCCCCCCGCAGAATTTCGCAGATTAACTGCTGTTTGCTCACTACGATTACAAACAGACTCCATCAAGTACCTTGGTATTCACTTGTCCCCCAACTCCATGACTCTTTTTAATAAAAATTATAATTCCCTACTACTTAACATACACAAAGACCTTGCTAAATGGGCCTCTAAGCCCCTCTCTTGGTGGGGGAGAATACAATCAATAAAAATGACTACTCTCCCGAAAATTTTATATATTCTACAGGTTCTTCAGATTCACCTACCCAAGTGGTTTTTACACCGTTTACAATGCACCATAAACTCCTATATTTGGGGGAAAAGCAAACCTAGAATAAGCCGCAATACTTTATATAGGTCAACACTACATGGGGGACTGGGCCTTCCTAAAGTTGAAGACTATTATGAGGCGGTAACATTGCAGAGGATAATGGACTGGAATGGGGCACAAGATCACAAGGCATGGATTTCAATAGACTCACATATACTCCAGGCGCCTCAGGTGTATGCTTGTGTTGGGTACCAAATGGCCTTAAGAGTTGGGATAGAATTATTAGAGCCTACCCGCACATAACATCTGAAAGGTCACCTTTGTTTCCTATAGTATTGAATGCTGAAATGATAGGGGGGCTAGACAAGGGATTTAAAAGATTGACCGAATGGGGATACACAATTCCTCTGTGCCGTTTTATGGAAGAGGGGAAACTGTGAGAGAGGAACAAATGGGATAGCATAGCGGGTGGGAAATTTTCCAGTTGGCTAAAATATGCCCAGTTGCTCCATTTTATACAGACCTCACCACACAAAAAGGACCTATTACGTTCACTCACTCCATTTGAAAACATTTGTAATGGTGGTAACACAATTAGACATCCATTATCCCTATCTAGTAAATTGCTAATGGCCCCTCACAGGACACACCTACCACCATATACCACTAAGTGGTCCATAGAATTAAACGATAGGATGGAACAGGAAGATTGGGATAGAATTTTTAAATTAACCAAGAAATCCTCAACATCCCCACAGATTCTGGAAATTAATTTTAAGATACTATTGCGATGGTACCTAACTCCTACCAGATTAAATACAATATATCCAGAATCCTCCAAGTCCGGTTGGAGGAGGTGTGGGGAACCAGGTGGCCTGCTGCATATGTGGTAGCATTGCCCCAAAATAAAACCCTTATGGAAAGAGGTTGAACGACATTATCAGTCAACTATAGACAAAAAATTTGCATTATTATCACCTAGAGGTGCCCTCCTAAATGATTTCCCCAAGCTCTCTTGTAAATTTAATTCCCTCCTTCTCCAGATTGGTCTTAATAGTGTTAGATCAATAATTGCACGAGCATAGAAAACACCGGAAACCCCCTCAAAGACTGAGTGGTTAAATAGAATGTCTGAGCTTTTAACTCTCGAGGAATATGGCTACCTCAAACGTAATAAATTAAAAATTTTTCTAAATGCTAAGTTCCTCTGGGAGAGCTCCCTTCAATCAGCCCCGCAGCAGTTGGCACCACCTCAGATATGCTAGAATAAAGCAGGCATCATGATGAATGGGTGGCTACCTCAACCCTGGGAGAAGTAATTATCTGCTAGACCGAATACATTTGTTTAGATTTTACTTAGGAACACGTATGATCTAATTTAACTTCAAAGACTGTGTATTGTTTGGATTGCACTTATTAGTTAAGTACTGAGTACTTAAACTTACTTAATGTTAGCTTGTTTTGTTGTTGTTGTTTTTTTTTTTTTTTGTTGAACCCAGTTGTACCGATCTTCTCATGTAGTCGACATTCCTTGTAACTTACAATGTAAATGAGAAAAATAACAAATAAAAAAAATAAAAAAATGTTTTTTATATTTTTGAGGTATTTAACTGAAAAGAGCTCCGAAGTTTGTGTTTGTATATATATGACTTTAACCCGCCACTCATAAGTCACTCTAGTCCTGTGAGTTTACCAGATCTACCAGATCTATCACTTAAAGGGACAGTCAAGTAAAAAAAAAATGTTCATGATTCAAATAGGGCATCTAATTTTAAACAACTTTCCAATTTACTTTTATCACTAATTTTGCTTCGTTCTCTTGGTATTTTTAGTTGAAAGATAAACCTAGGAAGTTCATATGCTAATTTCTTAGACCTTGAAGGTCGTATCTAATCTAAATGCATTTTGACAGTTTTTCACCACTAGAGGGTGTTTTGTATAGATAACATTAAGTTCATGCAAGTGAATTTACCGAACACTGATTGGCTAAACTTCAAGTCCATCAAAAGAACTGAAAAAGGGGGCAGTCTGCGGAGGCTTAGATACAAGGTAATTACAGAGTTAAAACATGTATAATTATAACTGTGTTGGTTATTCAAACCTGGGAATGGGGAATTAAGGGATTATCTATCTTTTAAAACAACAACCATTCTGGTGTTGACTGTCCCTTTGAGGCAGGCTCTTGTTTGCTCCTAGACACTTCCACTTCTCAATAATAGCACTTACAGGCAGATCAAGTAGAGCAGAAATTTTACAAATTGATTTTGTGTAAAGGTGGCATCCTACGACTGATCTCATCAGAATGACCCATTGTAGTACAAATGCTTGTTTATGGATATTTCACGTCTATATGCTTGATTTTATGCACTGTGTGAAGCCAAAATTCTTGAATTATTTCTTTTTCACTGCCGCTGCTTTGAACATTCTGCCAGTGGCAGGGAACTATTGTATTCCACAGTGAAGTATATTAAAATACCTCTTTGTGAGACTACCTTACAACAGTGATTAGATAACTTTAAAATATTTCACCTACAATCTTGATTGTGATGCAGATACCAAACTATTTTTCTTCAGAACCTTCCTGTTAAAGTTGACTTTGACTGAGCATTTAACATACATTTTATAGCTTAGTTAAGACATGCAATGAACTCTACACAAAAGGAGGGAGGCGACTTGTTAATTTGCTTGCTAGTTGCCAGGAGTTAAGCGTTCATTATACAACGCAAAATATGTTTTTATAGGGTTGCTAGGTTTATTTCTGTCATTTTTTTTATTTTTTTGTACGTGAGAAATAGAAGTATTTAACACATATATTTTTTTTAATATCTTTATTTTTGATGCTCAGACATCAACACATTTGCCACGGTAAGTTACAATTAAATTAAATCAAAGACATTAAGGTACAGATATTACTGGCATAACATAAGTAGTT
This sequence comes from Bombina bombina, assembly GCF_027579735.1. Taxonomy (NCBI): domain Eukaryota; kingdom Metazoa; phylum Chordata; class Amphibia; order Anura; family Bombinatoridae; genus Bombina; species Bombina bombina. The sequence continues at coordinate 131,462,974 of NC_069501.1, read as the reverse complement.
AAAATGTGAACAGAAATGCATGTCTTGCACAATATATAGGGCTTGTGCAACCCCTGAGTTCCTTATCCTAATTTTTGTTTTGAGATAACAAAATTAATCAACTTAAACTAACAAAAAAAAAAAAAAAAACAACATTGCCCAGGCATCCACCAAACCACCCATGTAGGATGCATTATGTGTGGACTTATAAAGACATAACCATATTGATAATGTTAACTAAACTTCAAAGGTTGCATGCTATTCGATTTTAGACGTCTTGCTTAAGTTTTAGGGTGGTGGGATCCCCAGGCTCTAGAATCTTAACAACAAACAATTAACAAAATAAATAGCTAGATAACCCTAACTAATACACTTTTAGTGCCATTATTAAACCAAATTTCTTGGTATCCAGTACCATTACCCTTCTGTGCTTTGTTAGATATTTGTTTCTGTCCACGCCCTGCCAGCCATCTCTTGTAGAAATCTACGGTTCTTCTTCTGTGCTAAGTTAAGTAGTGGTAACACACCACCTGCCCTGTAGGTTTTCAGTGAGCATGAATATTGAGTTTTGGAAAGAGTGTAGTATTCTATTTCTAAGGTTCAATTGTATGTATAAAAGAAAAGGTTCCCCTTTTTGGATAAAATACTTAATTCTTACTTCTATGTGACCCTGAATGTCTACGTGATCTATTAATAGTTGAGAGTACATGGCTAGCTACCACTAGCTTTTTGAAGGGTGGCTCTCTGTTTTTGATCCAATATTGCAAAATGAGTTTCCTAGCTATCAGTATTGACATATCTAAGAATCTAGCATGTTGTTGTGATGGGTTGTCTGCCAGGAATATGACATAGTGTGCTGTGAGGTTTATCTTGGCTCTGGTGACTTTAGAAAGACAATATGCTAGTTTGTTCCAGAATCTCTGAAATCTTGGGCAATGCCAGAACAGATGAGCCATGTTTAGAGTCTGTGTCGAGCATTTGTGGCATATGTCATGTGCCTCTGGGATCCATTTGGAGAGTATGTTGGAGGTCATATATGCCTGATGCATTAGTTTTATGTGGGACTCCCTGAGGTAAGAGGAGAGTGTAGCTTTCCTGACTCTGGTAAAGCTATTCATGACAGCCTCAAGAGTGACATGTTTATCATCCAAGGTCTGCCATTTGGAAAGGATGTGATGTTGAGTATGTTGTTCAAAGTGGGCCATCAGATATAACACATATGTTAAAGGTGACTGATAGTCTTGCTCTAAAAAATGTTTGCAATCTAAGGTTTCATACTTTGTGTCATCATATTTTAATAAATATTCTTTTATTTATGTTTATAACTGGGAATCTGGGAGCTTGCCTACAAATCTGTTAATTAATCCTTTTTTAGGTCCCAGGTGGACAAGGTTCCTGATTTGAGAAGCTGTATGCCTATCTTCATGGAGAATGGGTAGTGGACTATTGCACAAGGATTTCCTTGTTCAATGTCTTCCCCTTGCTCTCATGCGATGAATCACTCTGTACAGCTGCTTCTTACATTTTTGTAGGCAGGCTGTTTGGTACATGGAGCCCATAGCAGTAAATTAACTTCCTGCATCCTTACTGGGTGTCATGTGACCATATATGCTCTCTCAGACTGTTAGCATCACACTTTTGCAAGGGAAGGTAATTAAAGGTTGGAAATTACAAGCATATGTGCGTGTGCGTTTTACAAACAGAGAAAGTGACTGCATGTGTTAAACTTTTCCCTGCCAATAAACAGTTTGAAATATGCACCAAAGTCTTTTAATCATCAGAATTATCTTCTTCTTTAGAAATCAATGTTGGTAAGGAAAAGCACCATGATTTTGCTGTTAATAGAGCGAAAGTGCTACAATTATCTTAAAGCTATCGAATAAATAGGTGCTTATTTAAATCAGTATGCACTATATCAAACAATCACTGTGCGATATGTTGAATCATGTGAGATGCAATCCATCCTCTATGGAGACAAAACACCATGTTGAGAGTTATATTATAGGAAAAGGTAGTGTAAGGCCCAGCATGGAACCAACAAGAAGAAAGGAGTTCCGGCTGCACTGGAAAGAATTGTCCGTGACACCAACGGTCAAAATGGATAATATTTATTTTAAAAAAGTGCACAAAATACAATTATAAGAGAGTAACAGATATGCAAATCATTCCCAAACATGGATGGTAAGAAAGGAAGCACATAGCATGGTCCTGTAGAAATCTAAGGGTTAAGGCCAGGCCAAAGGGAGTGAGATAGGAGAAGAGGGCTGGCTTGTAAGGTTAGTGGCAACATTGTTGCTAGAGTAGGGAGGAGCCCTCCTTCTTACCTTAAAAGTGGAGAACACAGTTTCCTGGCCCTCTTCTTCCTGGATCCTGGAGCAGAGACATTTTTCACTGCAATTGTCTAGAAGAATCTTGTTTTTTTTTTTCTTCATTAAGCTGCGTTCCAGACATTCCATACTGCCCCTAAAGCGATTCCAGGAGCTGGATTTTGAAAAATCTAGGAAAAAAAAGCAAACAAAACAGATAAGTGACATGGATGTTATTGAGGAGTTAGAGGATATCATTCCCCAACACAATATGCACAGTCACAATCTGCACAAACAGTCAGTACAATTATTAAAAAGATTCCTAAGCCTGCTAGAATTATAGCTGAGGTCCATGCTCAAATAGGTGGTGTCACTTCGGCCTATGCCTCTGAGACAATGGCCAGGCCTGCTCAGGATGCGGCCTATCTTCCACCCAGGCTCTGGTCGTTCCCCCAATGCCAGGGCCATTAAATCAATTAGGGCCTGCACTGGTCCTTGGGACACCTAACACGCCGGTCCCTAGGATTCAAATCGATAGGCCTCAATATATACCCAGGCCCACACTTTCCCATGAAAGCCAGATATTGCCCATGACAGGGCCTATAATCACACCAGATTTTGTTGGTGGTACAGTGGGGGATCAAACTATCCCCAGAGGCTTAGATAACTCAGTAGGTCACGTGGTAGGCCCAGTTGTAGACCCCATTACCTCGCCCCCATCCTTAGACCTCTTACCTGGCACAGAAAATTATTTTGTTATGCAAAAATAAATACATACATAAATAGAAATAATTATAATTAGATTTCAATTTTGGGTTTCATTTCCCTTTGATGGTAACAAGGAAACTGCATGGGGTGTTGCTCTCTAGTGTATTTTACTTTGCCCTCAAGTTGCCCGGATTATATAATTTTTTTTGTGTAACCCATGAAAGCATTTTGCTGAACTTTGATTTGGATCACCTATTTGAAGATGTTTATGCGCAGTCCATTGTTGCAAGACAGTATATATAAGCATATGATTATGACTTGTACTTCCTTCCTTTACATTTTTAATGAGATATATATCTATATCTATCTATCTATCTATCTATCTATCTATCTATCTATCTATCTATCTATCTATCTATCTATATATATATATATAAATATATATATATATATACACATATATATATAAGGTTGAATATATCACTGTATACCTGTGATATAAGCTTTGTATACTATTGTGCGCAAATACAGAGCGTGTCACACAATCAGTATAGACCTATATCAATAACAAAAACAGAATAGCGGTAGCAGGGATACAAGTCCTATACTAGCTCAAAAAAGAAGATACAATTACCTCTAGATAAGGGGCATATAATAAGGGGCACAATACTGGTAACTCACCCCTATAACACTACTTAGTAGAAGATACAGCAGTCAAAATCCAGAGTAATAAAGGTGTATAAAATCCAAAATACGTAATACCCTTAATACCCTTAATAAATACTCATATTGCTATTCTGGTTAAGTGATCAAAAATAAACAAATATGGAGAATTAAAATACATTTGACAATATATGTAAATAAATAAATAGATATAAATATTCCGCCTCACAATGAACTCTGTCTCAGACGGGATATCCTTTTCCAGATATTCCTAAAGTAAACAAAAACTAAACAGAAGGAATTTGGGGTTGAGAGGAAAGCACTAAAAATGGAAACAGGAAACAAAATGAGGGATCCTAAATAACAGAATCTAAATTAGAGAATATGATGATAATTATCGTAAAGTGACACCTGCACAGATTTACGTAGAGAAATACGCTTTGTGTATCACAGCAAGAACTGTTCAATTCTGAGCAGGAAAATATAAATAAACACACCATAAAGTAAAAAAGAGCTAAAAATAAAAATAAAAATCAATATTTCCACAACTATAACTTCCTATATAGTATAGTTTGTGAAAAACATATATGATGCATAGAACAAAACAAACTCTGCCACATATACTTCTGTAAAATAACAGGAAAAATAACAGAAAAAATAACAGAAAAATGACATAAAGGCACTAGAAAAACCCAGTCCAACCAATAAAGACCCAGATGGGGGTACGTGCAGGTGGAGTAAAAAGTCCCACAGATATAGAAACACTCCGGTAAGTGAAGGGGATCCACACAATCCCTTTTGGTAATTTACTTACAGGAGTTGCCCTCAATCCATATGAGCTAAGGATTTAGCGTGGGTTCCAGACAATGCTGGCATATGCGAAGGCTTTGCTGTGTTCTTCTGGTCAGAGCCACTTATCGGTCAGCATGTAAAAGATAAAATGCAACAATAGTACAATATCGTTTTGACACACTTTATTCAGCTAAAAGTACAATGTTTGCACAGTGGTAAAGATTTACACTCACTTAAGGAACCTCAATGGAATGAGGTAACAGAACAGGCTCATATAAAATCAAACCACAGGAGTAACAATTTCCAAAGAAGACGTAGATAAGTGTTGCTAAATGTCCACATAGGAAAAATGCAGTGTGGTCTAGCAAATGTTCTAACAAATGTTATAAGGTGATCTGCGGTTAGTTAATCAGGTTAGTTAATCATAGATGCACATGTAGAATTGAATGCCTAATGCGTTTTGAAGGTTTGCACAATACTACCTTCTTCGTCAGAGGCTAAATATATATATATATATATATATATATATATATATATATATATATATATATATATATATATATACAGGTGTACCCCGCTCATTAAGCGGGTTAGGGACCGGAGCCCCGCTGTAAAGTGAAAACCGCCTTAAAGTGAAACAAGGCAGTTTTAGCTATCTTTTCACGTGCCAGTGTGTTTAAAAACTTAAAAACATGTTTTAATTAACTTATATTAGGTGTACAATAGAGCTAAGTTTAGTTTAACACTCGCTCAGCACAGTATTCAATAAATACTGTACCTGTAAAATAGTGACAAACACTGTAGTACAATTTGCCAGAGTATAGCACTGAGACACAGATTGCACTGTAATGATGTAAACAGAGTGAACTAAGCATAATAAAATGGTGAAGCGCTGTAAAGTGAGGTATACCTGTATATATATATATATATATATATAAAGCACAGAATTACTACCCATATATCTCTTATCCATATATCTTATCTATGCATCTAGTTAGGTTTCATGTCCACAGGGGCTGATTTAAGACAGTATAGATATAGGCAGAAAAGAAAGATCTAATGTTTAGGATGCCTTCAGAATAGTTTGGTGATAATTTCAAGATTATATAACAGAAAAAAGCCAAAATAGTTGGGGTTATAATGCTAGATCCCAGTAAACAATGAATTACAGGGGGGGTGCAAAGAAAAGTCAAAGTCAAAACAAGAACAACAGCCACATTATTTCCAGCACCACCTAACAGGGTTGGGGCTGCCAATTGTTTTCCATCAAAATAGTTGACAATCAGAAGATGACTAGGAGTGGGGCTGTGGTAGGAGCACCTTCCCAAACCATGGCCTAAGCTTTTTGAGTAGAGAACTGCTAGTCATTTACTCAAATCAGTCATTTTACTCTTCATCTGCCAGTAACACACATAAGGTGGAGATAAGAACTCACTGAGGTGACATCTTGGAAAGCCTGCCACTATATTAGAAAGGATTAAAATCCTTTATAAATGTATATGCTACTCTATGTTTTTTTTTTTTTTTTTTCTTAATGGACATTTAAGTTCAGTTATCTGCATTCATTTTATTCAATACCCTATTGAAATCTTGGACTGTATGCTTACATATAAGACATGCCAAGCATAGTGTGGCTTTACAGGACAGGAACTAAATAGCCTAAGGGTAAAGTTCTGTAAAGCTCTTATGTCTGGAGAGATTATCTAGAAGTCTCATCAGAACAGTAACTTTGTAAAATAATTTTAGAGAGCAATATTTCCTTGAGTGCTATTTACCTAGCTATGCATGTTCTGGATATGAAGGAGAGACACACACACATTACAATATAATGCACACTTGTGTTCCTTTTGTGTGATTTTTCTTTATACCGACAAGTTTTTGATAATTAGGCCCCCTAAGAGAAACTGTACAGATTCTAAAGCAGCAGTAGAGATTATACTTTGAAAAATGTTATCATGTGTGTTAAAGATGTTTCAGTTTTCCTAGGCTGACCTCCCATGATTCAGATTGGTTGAAGAATTACATTTACTCTTTTAGACTAACTTTTTATTACTTTAAGTTTCCAATGTATACCATGAACTCTTTAATCTTTCAAAATCTCCTTTATTTAATAGGTAACTTGTAAGATTGATTGTTTCTGAAATAAGAAACTTAACAGGAGAATAGCAATCCACGTTTCTTTCAGAGATTTAAAAACAATAAAGATGTACAGTATCTCAGTTAAAACAGAAACAAAGGTCTATGAAATGTACTTTTTATCTCTAAGGAAAGTCATATATTCCAGTCAGTCACAAGATGCACAGCAAACGTTTTAGATTAAATTTACTGACAGGGATATTAAAGTTTTATATATATATATATATATATATATATATATATATATATATACACATACATACATACAGTATCCCACAAAAGCGAGTACACCCCTCACATTTTTGTAAATATTTTAAAATATGTTTTCATGTTACATCACTGAAGAAATGACACTTTGCTACAATGTAAAGTAGTGAGTGTACAGCCTGTATAACAGTGTAAATTTGCTGTCACCTCAAAATAACTCAACACATAGCCATTAATGTCTAAACCATTGGCAACAAAAGTGAGTACACCCCTAAGTGGAAATGTCTAAATTGGGCTCAATTAGCCATTTTACCTCCCCGGTGTCATGTGACTCATTAGTGTTACAAGGTCTCATGTGTGAATGGGGAGCAGGTATGCTAAATTTGGTGTTATCACTCTCACACTCTCTCATACTGGTCACTGGAAGTTCAACATGACACCTCATGGCAAAGAACTCTCTGAGGATCTGAAAAAAATAATTATTTCTCTACATAAAGATGGCCTAGGCTATAAGAAGGTTGCCAAGAACCTGAAACTGAGCTGCAGCACAGTAGGCGAAGAAAGCCTGCAAACAGTTTGCTGAAGACAAGCAGACTAAGGACATGGATTACTGGAACCATGTCCTGTGGTCCGATGAGACCAAGATAAACTTATTTGGTTCAGATGGTGTCAAGCATGTGTGGCAGCAACAAGGTGAGGAGTACAAAGACAAGTGTGTCTTGCCTACAGTCTGGTGGGAGTGTCATGGTCTGGGCCTGCATAAGTGCTGTCGGCACAGGGGACCTATAGTTCATTGAGGGAACCATGAATGCCAACATGTACTGTGACATACTGAAGCAGAGCATGATCCCCTCCCTTCGTAGACTGGGCCGCAAGGACAGTATTCCAACATGATAATGACCCCAAACACACCTCCAAGACGACCACTACCTTGCTAAAGAAGCTGAGGGTAAAGGTGATGGACTGGCCAAGCATGTCTCCAGACCTAAACCCTTTTGAGCATCTGTGGGGCATCCTCAAACGGAAGGTGGGGGAGTGCAAGGTCTCTAACATCCACCAGCTCTGTGATGTCATCATGGAGGAGTGGAAGAGGACTCCAGTGACAACCTGTGAATCTCTCGTGAACTCCATGCCCAGGAGGGTTAAGGCAGTGCTGGAAAATAATGGGGGCCACACAAACTATTGACCCTTTAGGCCCAATTTGGACATTTCCACTTTAGGCCCAACTTTTTTTATGTGCCCTATAATTTTAATGGATAGTACAGGGTGTGCTATTAACACTGTCATTGTGATTGTATTACAAATGGGGAGTTAACTGTGGCACTTGAGCGCCATCCAAAATACTGATGTAAAATTTGGCGCTTTTTGAGACCTTAAGTAAACCATTATTACTAATAGTAAAGCCCAGAACTACATGAAGATTTCCTCTATTTGCTCACCATCGCCTTAGCAGTCAAGCAATATCCAACATGAATTTTACTTTCTGCCCCCATAGAAGTCTATTATGTAAGGAACTTAGAGAACTAGCTCTATCAGACATGCAGATGTTAAACTATCAAAAATAACCTTTCACTTGTAATATCAGCACAAAAATAGAAGCACTATTGATTGCGCTTGAGCACTGTTAAAGGGACATTAAACACTAAATAAATGTTAACTAGAATGATGCATTCAAAGAAAAGATTAGTCTGAGAATAGCATGTAGATTTATTTTTTTAAATTTTTATTAGCTGTTCAAATATTGAGAAAATAAGTGTAAAGTTTTAGTGTCCATAAAACAATGGGAGCTGCCATGTTATAACTTAAGTTACCTTCTCTGCTGTGGCCAATTAGAGACAGTTATAAATAGGTCACTAGAGTTTGCAGCCAATAGCTGTGTGGAATATAACAGTGTTCTGAACTTCCATTTCTAACATGAATTGAAAAGCTCACAATTTCAGAATGGAATTACAGGAAAAGGGGCCAAAATAAATAATGAAAGTATATTGAAGATATTATTTTAGATATACGATATATCATTGTATATTACCATCTCCAAGTGTTTAATGTCCCTTTAACTCACAAAAGGGCTAAAAATTTTTTGCTCCAGCGATAATCTGGCCCTTTATTGGGCAATACATTTTAAATGTAATGCTCCTTTAAAGTTGAATCAACAATTTAATGAAGAAACATATCTCAAGCACCAATTTACAAATATAGTCTAGTTGCCTGCAGTTGATTAATTAATTAACTTATTGATTAATATTTCTTTTAAAAAGTATATTACACATCACTTTCCATGAAATGAGTATATTAGCCACACCTGGTCAAATCATGTAAGGCCAAATTAAAGATTGTCTAGGCAACAAGGAGAGAAAACAATGTGCTATAGATCCATAGATATTTGAAAGTGCTTGAAAATAGTTCATAAAACTTCAAGAAATACTCTTATAATAGATATTTAAACCATTGAATTGTGTAGCCAGGTGATTTGTAAGATATATTCTTACTCCTATGATTCATAAAGCCTAATCCTTTTTATTACAAGGTGATATGCATAAAGCTTCTGGCACTTGAAAATTCACTAACAAAAATGAGGGAATTCTTGCCAAATAGCCATAAAAATATAAACTACTTGGGCCTGGAAAACTATGACAAGATTTAAGTTGAAATGTATTATTGGGTTGTCAAGCCAATGTGCAATCTGATCCTTAAGTTCAATTGCTCATTAAAAAGTATATGGATAATAATTAATGCAGTTTTTAAAATATATTATAATGACTATTCTATAACTTCTCCTCTTATGCTGTTATAGCTGATATTTTATGATCCATTTCATGCTGTGCTGCATATTATGAGTTACCTTGATGAAACTATACTTTATGGAGAGCTGTGTCTCAAGTATACAAAGCCGTGAATATTAGGTATTTTTTTACTTATGCATAATATAGACATTCGACAGTCACAACATTGCAAAAGCACAACATTACAACATTTAGAATTAATATTTAATATTAATATTTAATATTTTAGCCTATTATTTTGTTGCCACAGTCCTGCCCTGGGTTAAACCCGTTGAACAATTTTGTTAGTATGTTTATATTATTTACTTTGCTGTTGCCTTAAAACTAAGCAGAATATTTTAGGGTCAGGGGGCAGAATTTTCCCAAATTATCTGCATTCTTTCTGGGGGTGGGGGCAACAATAAAAAGAAGTTAAGATATAGATTACTGAAAAACCTGGCAAAATCAATGATGAAATTGCCTTTAGAGACTTTTTGCTGCACAAAAACAAAGATTTTGGGGTCACTCACTATCTTTTGGATATTGGCTCTTGATAACTCGGTTTCAGTTTTGGCAAATATGGGAAGTGTGTTATTTGGGTGATCAAAGCCACAGACAAATTTTCTGGGAATAATGCAGCCGCAAAAACTGGAAACCGCTTTGTTGTGCAGGTGTTTTGACTTTGTGGTTTACGAAGGGGTGATCCCATTTGAAAGACCAGCTCCTTTTGAAATCCTAGTCAAAAGGGCACAAACCTGTTTGAAAGCACAATCACAAAGACAAAATCCAATCTGAAAACTGGTTATTAGCCTGTACTGAAAGTAACAATAACGACAATGCGAGTTTGAATTAGAAACAAACATTTACAGAAAGTGACTCATTTCTAGATGTTGGGGTCCTGATCTTATTTTTCCTTAAGATCCTCTTAGCTGCACAGTATATACCGTACTAATATATATATATATATATATATATATATATATATATATATATATATATATATATATATGTACTGTACATATACTGTATATGCTGGAATTTCAATCTGGCTTGAGGCACAACTCTAAAATAGGGTTTCCAGATGTTATTGGTCCTTTTTGGCAGGGGTTCGAATGGGGATGAGACTAGAATAATAATCAAAAATAAAACCATTTTAACAATAAGTCTACAAATTATATTTTGGAAAGTACTAGGATATCTGTTCTTAAAACTACCTGCTACAGTAATCTTTTCATCTCAGTTCATTTTGTTAAAAAAAAAAAAAGAATATTTTAATGTTTCAAAAATGACATTTATAATTCTTATATCTTTTATTTGCTCAGTCTGTTGCTATGTGGCTCATCAAAGCGTTAATAATGTACATACTCATTTTTAGACGTGAAGATTTTATAAAAAGAAAAAAACAATGTACTACGGACAGAGCATATCGAGCCTGGGCTGTATGTTATTTATAGTAGAAATAATGATTTGTTCCAGCCACCAATAATTAAAAGACCTTTATTTCTTCATTAGTGGGGTCTTAGACAAACATACAACGTTTCAGACCTGCTATAGGTCCTTAGTCATGTATAATATAAAAAGAAAAAAACAATGTACTACGGACAGAGCATATCGAGCCTGGGCTGTATGTTATTTATATCAGTGAATACAACATATTGGACTTGATTACGTTATCTTTATGACACACATGAACTAATGCCCTCTAGTGGTGAAAAAAGGTCAAAATGCATTCAGATAAGAGGCGGCCTTCAATGTCTAAGAACTTAGCACATGAGCCTACCTAGGTTTAGCTTTAAACTAAGAATACCAAGAGAAAAAAGCAAAATCGGTAATAAAAGTAAATTGGAAAGTTGTTTAAAATAGCATGCCCTTTTTGAATCATGAAAGTTTATTTTGGACTAGACTGTCCCTTCAACTCATTGTAATTATTTTGACTTTCAATAACCTCTGTGATTTAGTTTCAGCCCATTAATATACTCAAGTAAAGGTGAGTGTGGGAGCTTTTCCCTGGATAACCTTGTTTCACGCTAAGAGGCCTATCTATCAAGCCGTCAACTATGCTGCATTTGCCGGGACCAATAGGCTCGCCTAACATCGCCTAACATCGCGGCGGCGGACCTGAATACAATCTCCATATTTATAAAAAAAGCCAGCAAATAGCCACGCACCAAGTACAGGGCGATGAGCAGCGGACTGTTGTTAACTAGCAATTCATCAATCTTGCTGCTATTCGGATTTTTCCCAACTTTATTTATACTCTGTCACTAAACACCACCACTATATTAAAATGTTTAACCCCTATCCCCCCGCTCCCGGAGCCCACCACAACTTTAAAAAAGCTATTAACCCCTATCCCGCCGCTCCCGGAGTCCACCACAACTTTAATAAAGCTATTAACCCCTATCCCACTGCTCCCGGAGCCCACTGCAACTTTAATAAATGTATTAACCCCTATCCCGCCGCTCCCGGAGCCCACCACAACTTTAAAAAAGCTATTAACCCCTATCCCGCCGCTTCCGGAGTCCACCACAACTTTAATAAAGCTATTAACCCCTATCCCACTGCTCCCGGAGCCCACTGCAACTTTAATAAAGCTATTAACCCCAATCCCACCGCTCCCGGACCCCACCGCCACTAAATAAATGTATTAACCCCTAAACCCCTGGCCTCCCACATCACTACCACTTACTAAACCTATTAACCCCTAAACCGACATCCTCATCCAAGTGGCAGAAGTCCTGGCTGATTGGAATAGCCAATCAAATGCAAGCTCAATCATATTGGCTGATTGGAATAGCCAATCAAATGCAAGCTCAATCATATTGGCTGATTGCAACAGCCAATAGGATTTTTTCCCCCTTAATTCCTATTGGCTGATTCTATCAGCCAATCAGAATGTAAGAGATGCCATTTTGGATGACGTCATTTAAAGGGAAACTTCATTCTTCAAGAGACTTTGTAAGAAGAGGATGCTCCACGCAAGATGCCTTGAAGATGGAGCCGTTCCGCACCGGATGGATGAAGATAGAAGATGCTGTCTGGATGAAGACTTCTGCCCGCTTGGATGAAGACTTCGGCCCGCTTGAATGAAGACTTTTGCCTGCTTCGCTGAGGACTTCTGCCGCTTGGATGAGAATGGATGTCCGGTCTTCCAAAAAGTGTAAGTGGATCTTCGGTGGTTAGTGTTAGGTTTTCTAAGGGTTTATTGGGTGAGTTTTATTTTTAGGTTAGGGACTTTGGGCAGTAAAAGAGCTAAATGTCCTTTTAAGGGCAATGCCCGTAGAAATGCCCTTTTCAGGGCAATTAGGGGCACAGGTTTTTTGGATAGGGTTTTATTTGGGGGGGTTGGTTGTGTGGGTGGTGGGTTTTACTGTTGGGGGGTTGTTTGTATTTTATTTTTTTACAGGTAAAAGAGCCCCACAAAAGGCCCTTTTAAGGGCCATTGATAGTTTAGTGTAGGCTAGGTTTTTTTTATTTTTTTTTTTTTTTTTTTTTTTTTGATAGGGCTCTTAGATTAGGTGTAATTCTTTTTTATTTTTGATACTGTGTTTTTTTTTATTTTTTGTAACTTAGTGTTTTTTATTTTTTGTAACTTGGTTGTTATTTTTTTGTAAATTAGTAATTTTTTATAGTAGATTTAAATAACTTGAGTAGGGTTAGGTTTTTAAATATGTAATATAGTTAATTTAATTGTTAGTTTAATGTAGTTTTAGTATAATAGTTAGGGTAGGTTAATTAATAGTTTAATATTGTTTATTTTATTTCTAAAGCTAAGTTTTAATTTATTATAAGATAGGGATGAGGTAATTATAATGTAAAGTTAGCTGCTTGTTAGGTTTAGGGGTTAATAGCTTAATTTAGTTTATGGCGATTTGGGTGGCTGGCGGTTTAGGGGTTAATAGGTTTAGTTAGTGGTAGTGATGTGGGAGTTTAGGGGTTAATAATTGTATTACAGTTGCGGCGAGTTCCGGGAGTGGCGGGATAGGGGTTAATACTTTTAGCTAGTTGCGGTGGGCTCCGGGAGCGGCGGGATAGGGGTTAATACTTTTAGTTAGTTGCGGTGGGCTCCGGGAGTGGCGGGATAGGGGTTAATATGTTTATTTAGTTGCGGCGGGGTCCAGGAGCGGCGGAATAGGGGTTAATAACATTATGTAGGTTGCGGCGATGTCGGGGGCGGCGGATTAGGGGTGTTTAGGCTCTGGGCTTATGTTAGGGTGTTAGGTGTAAACTTTACTGTTTTTTTACCATAGAAATCAATGGGATATCTGGCAGCATCGAACATGAGCTTTTGCTGCTTTCAGACTCCCATTGATTCCTATGGCATCCGCGGCCTCAAGGGTAGAGGATTGAAAACCAGGTACGCTGAGCCGGAATAGTGGCGAGCGTACCTGTTAGAAGTTTTATTAATGGCAAAAGGTGTCAGATAGTGCCGAATTTGTATTCGGAAAATCTGTAATGACGTAACCATCGATCTGTGTCGGATTGAGACCGGCGGATCGTATGTTACGTCACAAATTTCAACTTTTGCTGGTCTGCAGGCTTTGATAAATGGGTCGAATCAAGCTCACCACAATTAAGCTGCAGAATTCCAGCGTATTTGCTGTTGACGGCTTGATAAATAGGCCTCTAAATTAACATGAAGTCTAATAACACTGCGTTTTTTCCATTATCCCTGTTCAAGATGCTTGCTTAAAATCCTCCTTTTCCTAAAAGATGGTCCATCTATGCTTGGAAAAAGGTCTCTTTATGCCTAAAAATGTAAAGTATTCTCTGGAGAACAGTTTAGAAATCTGAAAGAGATCTATAACTGCACAGTACATTAAATGTAACACTTCTAAAGCTTATTAAAGGTTGCTTGTCCTGTTGTCCATGTCAACGCATTTCATTTAGCTATTATTAACAATTATTTTCCACCATGCATTTTGGAAGCTAATTTCAAAGAGTATGCTTACATTAGTGTTACTTTTTTATTATTATTAAAAATAAATTGTATTCCAAAATTGTATTGTGTATATGAAGGAACAAAAATTAAACATGTGAAAAAAAATATTTTAGTCAGTGAAAGCCCCAGGCAGGTGGTGTAATGAGCATTATAATAGGGTAAAGAGTGAAATAGATTGTGCTTTGTACAGAATTTAGCATTGCACTTTGCCATATAAATACCTTTCAGCAAGACTATCTTTTTGGAACTATTTTTTCATTGAGAATAAGCTTTACAAATATTACATTTTTTGGTGACTCATTTTGTAATGTTTGTTATATATACTCCAATATTCAGCATTTGTTAATTAAATATCATTATATTATGCTAATGTAGTCCTAGTGATTCCAGTGACATTTAAAAAAATGAAGCAAGTGTGTTAAATGAAACATAAAAATAAGTAAGGGCTGTCGTAAAGCAATAACATTTTTGAGAACCACTGAATCAGAATACCAAGTTTACCAATCTGCTTAATGTGAAATTCTACAGTAATATTACAATTCCTAATTCATGAAAGCATTTTATTATTAGACAAATGTTAGTTTTTCCACTAGGGGATTAATCATAATCCTTTAGAAAAACATTTCAAATAATTAATCTACATAAAATCCCTAAGATTTTATTGGTGTATTTCTATTGGAAATCATTTTCTAAAGGATTTTGATTGACCCTTATGTGTATAATCTATATTAAGGGGTTAAACACATTATTAAATAAATGTCACGCACCAGCCTGCTCCAAGTGGTGATTAGTGACTACTTGTGTATGCCCCTCCTGATCATTAAATAAATATGTATATGGGAGGTGTTCATATGTTCTATTCTGCACTGTACTCCTCCTATGGTACAGGAAGGGAAGGCTGCTGTGTGTTTCCTTTGCAATCTTGCTGTTCCTCCTCTCTGTGAGTCGCAGAGCATCAAGTAATGTAATTGAGCTCATGAAATAGCTCTGTCACTTGTAATATATTCTAAAAAGTGTTAATACAAATTTTATCTCATTAAGCCAAACCACTGCCAGAGAAGTCAACGTGTAACCATAAAATGTGTAAACTTTCCATGCTGCTGTGTTAAAGGGACAGTCAACACTAAAATTGTTATTGTTTATAAAGATAGCTAATGCCTTTACCACCCATTCCCAAACTTTGCATAACCAACCTTGATCTATCAATAAACTTTATAACATTTAAACCTCCAAATGTCTGCCTGTTTCTAAGCCACTACAGACAGCCTCTTATCACATGTATTTGTATTTGCTTTTCACAACAGGAGACAGCTAGTTCATGTGGGCCATATAGATAACATTGTGCTCACGCCCTTGGGTTGTGCACAACACAGCTAAAATGCAAGTCAATAGATAATAAACAAAAAGTCATGTGATCAGGGGGCTCTCAAAAGAGGCTGAGATACAAGGTAATCAAGGTGGTTAAAAGTATATTAATATAACCGTGTTGGTTATGCAAAACTGGGGAATGGGTAATAAAGGGATTATCTATCTTTTTAAAATATATTTTTTTATTGAGATTTTAGACAATTACAATAAAATACTTTTGTCCAAATATGGTAACAAAAACTATATATATAGTAAATGCAGCTTGATATGAAATATATGAAGCTATACAACAGGTTTATGAACCTAAGATGTATACATCTGTGATGTTTCACTTAAAGGTAATAGTGAATGGATTGGTGAGTAAGGACCCAGAAATGATCCCTCTAAATATAACATTATATAACTGTATATTAGAATGGTATGATAGAATATGTCTGATTATGGAGCTGCTGAGAACATATCTACTGAACAACCTATGAATAAGTAAGTGGACTGAGCTTAATAAAATCTCTTTGTTTTTTGGGTAGGGGTGACACTTAGTATGTAATAGCAAATAGAGGGGAAGAAAAAAGAAATTGGGGGGAGATCAGCAGACAAACGCTGCTTGAGAATTAAAGGGAAGGAGGGGGCGTGGCCAGGAAGTGTTAATGATATTGTTATGGTAATGAGCGTAAACACAAGCATGTTTCTCTTGTGTATCTTACTAAACTGTTAACATAGTCCCGAAGGATCACAGTATTGACATTATAAAATATTATGATAAATGGACATAAGGATCTATTAGGTAGGGAATTGCTAAGTCTGAAGATGGGATGCAAAGATTGGGATCTGGTAACCCTTTGAGTGTTAAATATCCACAGATTGACATAGGACTAGGGTGTTAAAATTAGTGAGCTTGACTTTATAATTGATTTAGAGGTACCTATTGAACCTATTACTAAAAACCAGGGCTCTGGTATAACAGTATAAACAGTATAAACAGGGTGATATGCTGAGCAATATCAACTATAACTCCTCCCTCAAATTATTGCTTTTTCATAGCGCATAGTATACATAGATTAGTAATTGTTAAACAAAACTAGCAGTGCTATAAATGTTTCCATGAAACAATAGAATTATACATCATAAACTATAACCATGCTTCTTATATTGATGATAAACCACAATGTGTAAATGGTTAATAGAAATAATATCCTAAAGCCCATAGACCGTAATGTATTGCCTAGAAAGTCAAGATAGCAGTGTTTGAGTTGTAATAAAATATAGTGTGGTTAGCTGTAGTAAGTCAGCCTAGCCTATGTCCTTTAAACTTAGTAGAGAATAGGTTATTTACATATGTATTGCAATTGAAACCAGAGAGAGGTATACAAGGTATTTTAGGTCTCTACAAAGCTAAGCCTATATTATAGTATATATAACTGGATCAATATACAAACTATGGACAAGCATAAATCATGTGTGGAAAAATGATCCAGGGACATATCAGAGGAGTTTAGCTCTACAATGTTGAGCATCATTAATAACCTCAGCATTAAGAAATCAGACATTACTCACTAGTGCACAATAACAATAAAAGTCTCCATAGCGAAGGACCAAATGTATAACTAAAGTTTGCACTTAACAGCTATAATTCTAAAAACATTAGCTCAACCCTATAGTAATTTGGGGTATTCTTGACACTTTGTAGGCTTTGTGTAAGTCATCTTTATAGTGTTTGAGATGCCCTTAGAGTGTTGAATCTTACAATATACAAAAATTAGTACACTGTCAGTATGACTGACTGCATGAGGGTATTAATTATCAAACTAGTATGCTGTGTTTCTATAGGATTAAGCAGTCCTGGGCTCTATAGGTATATAAATGTATCTGGACCTACAATAAAGGTGGCTAGGGTTATGTCCCAGAGTGGGTTTAAAATAAACTTAATACTCCTGGAAGTTGAGCATATGCCACAGAAAGCTTTGTATCCTAGGGTATATAAAAGCTAGCATACTGTCATTATGATTGTCCGCGGGAGGGTATTCATTAACGTCATATTGACTTACTGTGTTGTCGTTTTGTAATAAAACAGATGGATGGTTAGCCCTGGTATCCGTAAATGTGGAGAAATTGAAACCAAACAGTCCCTAGTAAATAAAGTGTCTGGAGCTACTGTAAAACCAGGGGACTAAAAACAAGTAATGTTTACATTTATGCTAAATGGGGAGCATATAATAACTTCAGGAATGACATCAGTAACTAAATATTCAACTCAAAACGGAAAACTGATATGTAGTAATACTCATGTTACCATGGAACACTTATGTAATAGACTGTTGAAATACACTTTTTTTTTTTTAAACATAACAGTCTTGTTAACATCCTCTTCCAGAAGTGTCTGGAGTAATGGCAACCAGGGGATTGTGTAGAAGTGAACTTTGGTAAGGCAGCGCTGCAATCTAAACA
This sequence comes from Bombina bombina, assembly GCF_027579735.1. Classification (NCBI taxonomy): domain Eukaryota; kingdom Metazoa; phylum Chordata; class Amphibia; order Anura; family Bombinatoridae; genus Bombina; species Bombina bombina. The sequence goes on along the minus strand of NC_069501.1, from coordinate 131,444,666 downwards.
TAAGATGGGAAATGACACTATATAACTCGAAAGTCTATAGTATTGCTGGTGTGCAGGTCTATTGATATATATGGGTAAGCTGTCGACTCTAGGTTGCAGCTGCTAAGAAGTTGTATGCCATTTCAGGAGGGGATAAATGAGGTTCACCGTAATCCCTGGTACCACTCTGATCCTCAGGAAGGTGATCAAGGACTTACGCTGCTCTCCAGAAAACTGAATCTCCGGTGTGACAGGAAAACTACGATCGCTACTGGAAGAGAACAGTTCACACAACGGAACTCTTATATACTGATCTGTCTGTGTCTTCTTCTTATGTTGTAACCCAGGGCTTTTACCCGTTGAGGCTGTACTAGTGAGTTGCTGAAAGGAATATACGGTAAGCGGATCCCCAGTACTCCATATATGCCGAATCTTCTGAGCAGCCACATGCGCTGTTTTCGTTAGCGGTGGGAGAGGCCTAGCAAGCTCCGGGAAGTCAGCAGTACATTCCCAGGGGCCATGTGATTTGGTAACCTCTTCTCTTTCAAGCACAGTAGCTGGGGCTAGGTCCGTATTGAGAGATCACAGGGCTTCAGGTACGTCATCGCTTGATGAAGTGCAACGTTTGGTTTGCTCCACAGGCACTCGGTTCAGGATGGCAGAGAGATTATAAAAGTTTTCAACCATTTGTCTCTCGAAGTCCCCTAGTAGCGTCCATACTATCTGACAAAGTTCCTCAGGGCCTTCCATTTCCAGATAATATAGGTAGCCAGCTTAGATTGTCAGCTAAGGTTGCTTTTAGAAAGAAAGGACAGCCTAGTAGGCTGTAGTGTTATCCGCTCTTACTAAGAAGACCAGGAATGTTGTTAAAAGCACTGAAAAAGGCCACCTGAGTATCCATAGGAGAAATCAGGCAATCTTGATATCTCTAGAACCATCCAGTTGCAGAGTAGATGAATCTTGAAAGTGTGAGTGGTTCTTAGATAAATTTTGTCGGAAATCCAGTATATTATTGTAGAGACAACAGGAGCTTCATAAACTGCGACCAGTCATGGCCGCTACCTACCCACGCCCCCCATTATCTATCTTTTTAAACAATGACATTGTTTGAGTTGGCTGTCCCTTTAAAGGGACAGTGTACTATGAAATTAGATTTCCCTTAATTTGCTTACAATGATTTGTTATACCAGCTGTAGAGTTTAAAATATATGGGACATTGTTATCTTAGAGATATTTTATTGTATAAAATAGCTGTCTCTGCTAATTGAAACCAAACTTAATCCAATTGACTGAGCTTTCAGGGAGAGCAGACCTCATTAGTTTGTCTCTCTATATTTACACAAAATCATAGCCATAAAATATATTTGTATACAATTTAATACACTCCAGCAGTTTAATTAGATTATTTGGAATATATTTAGGGCTAGATTACAAGTGGAGCGAAATTTAATGCTCCTGCTTGTGCACTAATTCCGCTAGAAGTAAGCTTTTTGCACTCGTCGGACAGCACGCGTATTACAAGTTGGGAGTAAAAAGTTATCGCTTGCATGCTAACCCAACATGCCTAAAAATCTGAACATAGAATATTGCGCATGCATTACGCATTCCTTCATAGAAGTCAATAAAGCAAAAAAAATGCGCGCAAACCTGATCTCATATTATCAAGTGCGCTAACCTGACATGAAAATATGAATATTTCACATTCCAATGTTCTTCACATAGAAAAATATGTTCTATCTATTCATAAATAAATATTCCTACACAGTTGTGGACATTTTTAACAGAGGGCCTTGGGGGGGGGGGGAATTGGGCCCCACAAAGGTAACTGAGTAGTAAGCAACAGTTATAATATACCTGCTGCCCTATATAATGATTTTAAGAATGGATAGATAGATGGACCTTCAACCTGCACTAATAAAAGGCTCCCCTGCATTAATATTGTACACATTCTGCACATATCTATATCTAGACTAGCTCCTATGGTCCCCCCAGCACTTGGGCCCTGTTGCAACTGTACCTGGTGCACCAATGGTAGTTCCACCCCTGTTTCTACATATATCTGATGGTATTTTGGTACAATATATATTTATACCTATATATATATATATAGATGATTATATATAGGTATAGATATATACAGATATATATAGGAATATCTATTTAGAAATACATAGAACATATTCTGCTATGTGCAGAACATTTAAATGCAAACTATTTACACTAAATACAAAGTTAAAACCTTTATTAAATATGAATATTGCATAAATATGCTTTTACATATTTTCCTCTACTTGACTTAAAAGGGCTCCATTACACTTTTGTATATGACTATATATATATGTGTACATATGAATTTATGTGTTTATACAGTATAAATACATATGTACACAAACACACACACACACACACATATATATATATATATATATATATATATACATTTATATACATATATACACATATTTAGACATGTATATGTATGTGTCTGTATGTTAAAGCCCTTTGTCTTTTTTCTATGTCTTTTTTCTAACTGTCGGATCAGGTCCGCAAGACATTGCTGAATGCGGAGAGCAATACGCTCTCCGTATTCAGCATTGCACCAGCAGCTCACAAGAGCTGCTGGTGTAACGCCGCCCCCTGCAGACTTGCAGCCAATGGGCCGCCAGCAGGGGGTGTCAATCAACCCGATCGTACACGATCGGGTTGAATTCCGGCGATTCCTGTCCGTCTGCTCAGAGCTTAATAGATAGGCCCCATTATCTTTAAGCCCTTATAACTTTTTTGTGCAATTTTTTAAAAATAATTATTATTAGACAGTGTTATTATAAGTGTAACTTTACTGTACAATGTATTTTTTATGTGTTTTGTGCAACTTTTTATTCAAGCATAACAGTTAATCAGAGCTCTTATAAAGTTAATTGCGCTCAATAGTTTGTGTTTACTTTCAACTTGTAAAACAGCCGTGATAAACCCAATATCACTTGTGCGTAACTGTTAGCACGGCACTCATAATCTCACCCTTAATGGAAGGAAAAAAATTACAGTCTACTCTCCCATTAAGCAAAAAAGATAGCAATAAAATGGCTCAATGTCTGCATCCCCCTCAGAATTAGCAATGCATTACATCTGGTAGAAGAACTTTCATACAAACCTAAAAAGTTAGTTACTTTTTATGATAACAGTGAAATAGTTGAGACAGATTAGGGCTCAGCGGGTATTACTTAAACCATATACTCACACTTTCTTATTTAAAGGGATATAAAACAGTGCTCCTTTAGTAAAAAAAAAAAAAAGTTGCTTCAAAGTGGACAGGAAAAGAAACATATAGGGCTAAATTATAAGTGGAGCTCTAATTTATTGCACGTCCTGGAAACTGCAAAAACATAATTTATGTAAGAACTTACCTGATAAATTCATTTCTTTCATATTGGCAAGAGTCCATGAGCTAGTGACATATGGGATATACAATCCTACCAGGATGGGCAAAGTTTCCCAAACCTCAAAATGCCTATAAATACACCCCTCACCACACCCACAATTCAGTTTAACGAATAGCCAAGCAGTGGGGTGATAAAGAAAGGAGTAGAAAGCATCAACAAAGGAAATTTGGAAATAATTGTGCTTTATACAAAAAATCATAACCACCATAAAAAGGGTGGGCCTCATGGACTCTTGCCAATATGAAAGAAATTAATTTATCAGGTAAGTTCTTACATAAATTATGTTTTCTTTCATGTAATTGGCAAGAGTCCATGAGCTAGTGACATATGGGATAACAATACCCAAGATGTGGAGTCTTCCACTCAAGAGTCACTAGAGAGGGAGGGAATAAAATAAAAACAGCCATATTCCGCTGAAAAAATAATCCACAACCCAAAATAAAAGTTATTTTCACTTTTGAAAGAAAACAAACTTAAATCAAAAGCAGAAGAATCAAACTGAAACAGCTGCCTGAAGGACTTTTCTACCAAAAACTGCTTCCGAAGAAGCAAATACATCAAAATGGTAGAATTTAGTAAATGTATGCGAAGAGGACCAAGTTGCTGCTTTGCAAATCTGATCAACTGAAGCTTCATTCTTTAAAGCCCACGAAGTGGAGACTGATCTAGTAGAATGAGCTGTAATTCTCTGATGCGGGGTTTGACCTGACTCCAAATAAGCTTGATGAATCAAAAGTTTCAACCAAGAAGCCAAAGAAATAGCAGAAGCTTTCTGACCTTTCCTAGGACCAGAAAATAAAACAAATAAACTGGAAGTCTTCCTGAAATTTTTAGTAGCTTCCACATAATATTTCAAAGCTCTTACCACATCCAAAGAATGTAAGGATCTCTCCAAAGAATTCTTAGGATTAGGACACAAGGAAGGAACAACAATTTCTCTATTAATGTTGTTAGAATTCACAACCTTAGGTAAAAATTGAAAAGAAGTCCGCAAAACTGCCTTATCCTGATGAAAAATCAGAAAAGGAGACTCACAAGAAAGAGCAGATAGCTCAGAAACTCTTCTAGCAGAAGAAATAGCCAAAAGGAACAACACTTTCCAGGAAAGTAGTTTAATGTCCAAAGAATGCATAGGCTCAAATGGAGGAGCCTGTAAAGCCTTCAGAACCAAATTAAGTCTCCAAGGAGGAGAAATTGATTTAATGACAGGCTTAATACGAACTAAAGCCTGTACAAAACAGTGAATATCAGGAAGAATAGCAATCTTTCTGTGAAATAAAACAGAAAGAGCAGAGATTTGTCCTTTCAAGGAACTTGCAGACAAACCCTTATCCAAACCATCCTGAAGAAACTGTAAAATTCTAGGAATTCTAAAAGAATGCCAGGAGAATTTATGAGAAGAACACCATGAAATGTAAGTCTTCCAAACTCTATAATAAATCTTTCTAGAAACAGATTTACGAGCTTGTAACATAGTATTAATCACTGAGTCAGAGAAACCTCTATGACTTAGAACTAAGCGTTCAATTTCCATACCTTCAAATTTAATGATTTGAGATCCTGATGGAAAAACAGACCTTGAGATAGTAGGTCCGGCCATAACGGAAGTGGCCAAGGCGGGCAACTGGACATCCGAACCAGATCCGCATACCAAAACCTATGTGGCCATGCTGGAGCCACCAGCAACACAAAAGACTGTTCCATGATGATTTTGGAGATCACTCTTCGAAGGAGAACTAGAGGCGGAAAGTTGTAAGCAGGTTGATAACACCAAGGAAGTGTCAGTGCATCCACTGCTTCCGCCTGAACATCCCTGGACCTGGACAGGTATCTGGGAAGTTTCTTGTTTAGATGAGAGGCCATGAGATCTATCTCTGGAAGCCCCCACATCTGAACAATCTGAGAAAACACATCTGGATGGAGAGACCACTCCCCTGGATGTAAAGTCTGGCGGCTGAGATAATCCGCCTCCCAATTGTCTACGCCTGGGATATGCACCGCAGATATTAGACAGTAGCTGGATTCTGCCCAGGCAAGTATCCGAGATACTTCTTTCATAGCTTGGGGACTGTGAGTCCCACCCTGATGATTGACATAAGCCACAGTTGTGATATTGTCTGTCTGAAAACAAATGAACGGTTCTATCTTTAGTAGAGGCCAGAACTGAAGAGCCCTGAGAATTGCACGGAGTTCTAAAATATTTATTGATAATCTCGCCTCTTGAGATTTCCAAACCCCTTGTGCTGTCAGAGATCCTGAAACAGCTCCCCAACCTGAAAGACTCGCATCTGTTGTGATCACAGACCAGGTTGGGCGAACAAAAGAAGCCCCTTGAACCAAACGATGGTGATCTATCCACCATGTCAGAGAGTGTCGTACATTGGGATTCAAAGATATTAATTGTTATATCTTTGTATAATCCCTGCACCATTGATTCAGCATACAAAGCTGTAGAGGTCTCATGTGAAAACGAGCAAAGGGGATTGCGTCCGATGCTGCAGTCATGAGACCTAAAACTTCCATGCACATAGCCACTGAAGGGAATGACTGAGACTGAAGGTGCCGGCAGGCTGCAACCAATTTTAAATGTCTCTTGTCTGTTAGAGACAGAGTCATGGACACTGAATCTATCTGGAAGCCTAAAAAGGTAACCCTTGTCTGAGGAATCGACAAACTTTTTGGTAAATTGATCCTCCAACCATGTTTCCGAAGAAACACTAGTTTATTCATGTGAGATCCTGCAGTATGTAAAGACTGAGCTAGTACCAAGATATCATCCAAATAAGGAAACACTGCAATACCCTGTTCTCTGATTACAGATAGTAGGGCACCCAGAACCTTTGAAAAGATTCTTGGAGCTGTTGCTAGGCCAAATGGAAGAGCAACAAATTGGTAGTGCTTGTTTAGAAAAGAGAATCTCAGAAACTGAAAGTGATCTGGATGAATCGGAATATGAAGGTATGCATCCTGCAAGTCTATTGTGGACATTTAATGTCCTTGCTGAACAAAAGGCAGAATAGTCCTTATAGTCACCATCTTGAAAGTTGGTACTCTCACATAACGATTCAAAATTTTCAGATCCAGAACTGGTCTGAACAAATTTTCTTTCTTTGGTACAATGAATAGGTTTGAATAAAACCCCAAACCTTGTTCCTGAAGAGGAACTGGCATGATTACCCCTTAAGACTCCAGGTCTGAAACACACTTCAGAAAAGCCTGAGCTTTTACTGGATTTACAGAGATGCTTGAGAGAAAAAATCTTCTCACAGGAGGTCTTACTTTGAATCCTATTCGATACCCTTGAGAGACAATGCTCTGAATCCAATGATTTTGGACAGATTTTACCCAACAATCCTTGAAAAACCTTAATCTGCCCCCTACCAGCTGAGCTGGAATGAGGGCCGCACCTTCTTGCGGACTTAGGGGCAGACTTTGGTTTCCTAAATGGCTTGGATTTATTCCAATTTGAGGAAGGCTTCCAACTGGAAGCAGATTCCTTGGGAGGAGGATTGAGTTTTTGTTCCTTATTCTGACGAAAGGAACGAAAACGGTGAGAAGCCTTAGATTTACCCTTAGGTTTTTTATCCTGAGGCAAAAAAACTCCTTTTCCTCCAGTGATAGTTGAAATAATAGAATCCAACTGAGAACCAAATAAATTATTACCTTGGAAAGAAAGAGATAGTAATCTAGATTTAGATGTCATATCAGCATTCCAAGATTTAGGCCATAAAGCTCTTCTAGCCAATACAGCTAAAGACATGGATCTAACATCAATTTTGATTATATCAAAAATTGCATCACAAATAAAATGATTAGCATGTTGCAGTAAGCGAACAATGCTAGATATGTCAAAATCCAATTCATGTTGCGCTAAATTTTCCAACCAGAAAGTTGATGCAGCCGCAACATCACCCAAAGAAATAGCAGGTCTGAGAAGATGACCTGAATATAAATAGGCCTTCCTTAGATAAGATTCAAGTTTCCTATCTAAAGGATGCCTAAAGGAAGTGCTATCTTCCATTGGAATAGTGGTACGTTTAGCAAGACGCTATAGATTTTGTTTGTAAAGGATACAATCTCTTAAACCTTGAAGAAGGAATAAAGGAAGTACCTGGCTTATTCCATTCCCTAGAAATCATATCAGAAATAGCCTCAGGAATGGGAAAAACACCTGTGGAAACCATAGGAGGTTTAAAAACAGTATTTAAATGTTTATTAGACTGAACGTCAATAGGACTGGTTACCTCAATATCCAAAGTAATTAACACTTCTTTTAATAAAGAACGCATATACTCTATTTTAAATAAATAAGTAGATTTTTCAGTGTCAATATCTGAGGAAGGATCTTCTGTTTCAGATAGATCCTCATCAGAAGAGGATGAATTATTATGTTGTTGGTCATTTGAAATTTCATCAGCTAAATGAGAAGTTTTAAAAGACCTTTTATGTTTATTAGAAGGTGGAAATGCAGACAAAGCCTTCATAATAGAATCATAAACAAATTCTTTAAAATTCACAGGTATATCATGCACATTAGAAGTTGAAGGAACTGCAACTGGCAATGTACTATTACTGATAGAAACACTATCTGCATGTAAAAGTTTATCATGACAACTATTACAAATGACATTCGGTGGAATAATTTCTACAATTTTACAACAAATGCACTTAGCTTTTGTAGAACCCATGTCAGGCAGCAATGTTCCAGCAGAAATATTGTATTTATAGGCATTTTGAGGTTTGGGAAACTTTGCCCCTCCTGGTAGGATTGTATATCCCATATGTCCCTAGCTCATGGACTAATTGCCAATTACATGAAAGAAATCGCCTGTTTGAGGGTGTGCGATAAATAATCAGCCATTACAAGTGGCTGGTTATTGCTACCGTGAGTTTGTGGTAGCAATTAGTGCTCTGAAAATTAACCAGAGATCAGACATCTGGTTAATTTCCTAAATGTCCCTCAATTGCACCCAAAATACAGTGTGTAGTTCTTTAAAAAAAAAAAAAAAAAAATAGTATCTTTTTTTATTAAAAACCCCTTACAATAAGCAGTTATAAGGGGTTAAAACTGGGGAGTGGGAGCATTGGAGCCTATGGAATGCAAATCTTCCATGCATTGCGAATACAAGGTCACTAAAAATACCAGTGCACAATTGCCTGCGTTTATGAGTTTAGTGCAAATATTGGGCTCGCTAAAGCTCAATTTTGTGCTCCACTCATAATCTGTATGTCTGTAGCAAATAATGTCTGCCAGACATCGCTGAATGTGGGCAGCATATGCTGTCGGCATTCAGCATTGCACAAGCAGTTCTAGTGAACTGCTTGTGCAATGCCGCCCCCTGCAGATTCGCGGCCGCTAGTAGGGAGTATCAATCAACCCGATCGTATCTGATTGAGTTGATTGCTGTCTGCCACTCTGAGCAAGCAGATCAGTTAAGGAACAGCGGTCTTAAGACAGCTGCTTCTTAACTCCTGTTTTCGGTGAGCCTGAAGGCTCGCACAGAAACAGGAAGATTTGGCCCCATTTGGGCCATCATAAATCAGCCCCATGGACTTTAGTGAGATAAGGGAGCTTCCTTTATAAAACATACGTTCTACTGCCACATAATTTTTGTGGCAAAAGTACTCTAGTGAGCAATACACTGTCTGGGGCTAATGCATGTCTCCTAGTAAGCACTATAAAGGAAAAGCTTCCCCTTTGCCTTCCTGGAAATAATAGACAAATGAATTAAAAATAAAGAAATAAATAAAAGACAAAATCTTTCTAAATTATAAATTAAACATATTGCAATGATTTAAGTATAACCCTGTCAGGGTGCCAGGAATCAGACTGAGACGAGAAGTGCAAAAATGATCACACCTTTATTAATAGCAAAAAATAATAAAAAGTCCACAAGTCAAATAAAAAACCAGGAGTCAAAACCAGAGCTGGTAGTCAGACAAGCCGAGTCAGGAGCCAAAGCGAATAGTCAGACGAGCCGGAATCAGGAACAAGGAAAACAGCAGAGTCAGGAACAAACCAGGGATCAGGAACCAGGAAGGATGTCAGGCAGCCAGGTAATACACAGGAACTCTCACAAACAGGTCTGAGACAACGCAAAGGCAAAGCATACTGAACAGAGGCCCTAAATAATAAGTGATGACATCACAATTCTGAGACTACATCCTGTCTCACATGGCTGATGCACACCAGTCTGGCCATAAAAGGAAGTGTAGGAAATGAGCAGCATCCCCCACAATGCACCATAGTCAGGAAGAGAGGTGAGTAAAATGGCTGCCAAACAACAGGGAAAAAACCCTGACAAATCCACTGCTTATTGCTTTTTTATTACAACAATGAAAACGACTGTTTTATATCTCTTTAAGATGGGCACTTAGCATAACACCTTAACAATCATGACGTATCCTGTACGTCACAAGTCGTTAAGGGTCTTCTTTGAGGTAATAACTGATTTAATAGTAAATAAATAATTAGATTAACTGTGTGTGTTATATTTGTACTATAAAATGTGACAGAATCATATTGAACTCTTAAGATAACTGAAATGTCATATACTTAAATTTTTTGCCCTGTCTTCTCTTACGATATAAAAATACTATTGATATACGTATTGAGTAGCATGAAAAAGGGGCGCTTATATGCCTTATATACAGGGAGCCATAGATTATACTCATGCACACTAGGTACTCCAAGATCAAGAAACGCTTTATAGGAACTGTAAACTGCTTTATTTATGTGCAAATTGTTTACCACCATTTCATGAATTTTGAAGCAGTATTCCTGGGAAAAACTCATGACTCATAAATCTTGCATTATTCGTCCCCCTCTGTGACAGGCTGAGGTGAGTGAATTCAGTCAAGGATGTTTGTTTGGTAAGTGACTGTGTCATCTATGTGTGTTATCAATATGTCTTATATTGGGCACCATGTGTGTTAATGCTGGGTAGGTGATAAGTTCTTTTGTGGTGGATGGTTATATCCCTACAGCAAGCTGTGAACATGGATACCTGCATGTAACTGCAAAATGATTGATTTTACACATGACATTCTTCCATCTCTTGCATTTTGTATCCATTTGTTACTATAATTTGAATAACGTAGTCTCAGATATCAAGTAATGTATTTATTTAAAACCATATATTATACATTAGGTTGTATGTTTTTAAAACAATAAATTACCATTGCTTGTGACTTCATTGGTTCATTGGAAGTTTTTTACTATCTTCCCTTTAAAACCAGACCTCAAATAATATACTATTGCCATTCATGTGTTTTTGGTTTACCATACAAGCTTTAGTTTCATGAAACGCTACAACTTTTGTTTTGGAAAGGACTCACTTTCCAAAGTTTATACCACTTTTAATTTTAGCTCATCATATATTGATACAGGCATATATTTTTGTATCTACAGAAAAGTTTGCTACGGGTGGGGGCAGTGTAATATATTGCAATATTACAACATTTTTTGTTATTTATAAATGTTACTTAAAGGGACAGTAAAGTCAAAATTAAACTATCATGATTCAGATAGGGCATGCAATTTTAAACAACTTTCCAATTTACTTTTAACATTAGATTTTTTTTGTTCTTTTGGTATTCTTTGTTAAAAGCTAAACCTAGGTAAGCTCATAGGCTGATTTCTAAGCCCTTGAAGGTCGCTCTCATCTAAATTTTACAGTTTTTCACAGATAGACAGTGCTGGTGCATGTGTGCCATAAAGATAACCTTGTGCTCACTCCCATGGAGTTAGGCAGGAGTCAGCACTGATTGGCTGGAAGGCAAGTTTGTAACTAGCACTGAAATAAGGAGGCAGCCTGCAGAGGCTTAGATGCAAGGTAATCACAGAGGTAAAAAGTGTATTAATATAACAGTGTGGGTTACGCAGAACTATAGGATGGGTAATAAAGGGATTATTTATCTTTTTAAACAATAACAAAAAGTATAGTGTCCCTTTAAGCTATCCATAGCACAAATGAATTGAATAATTTAACATAAATTGATTAAATGATAATTTGAGCAACAAACATTGAAAACATTTAGGGCTAGATTACAAGTGAAACGCAAAATATAGGTTTTGCGAAAGCGATATTTTTGTTTCCATAGGCTCCAATGGGAGCCTTGTTCTCATGCCATTAGATACAGCAGGAGAACTAGCACAGCGAAGTGGTTAAGTCTTGCAGCGATGGCAGCAAATTGCAAATATGTATGTATATGCTTATATAGATATATATTTATGCATTAATATGTGTACCTATAAGCATATACATATATATTTACAGGGAACACACAGTTTCCATAGACTGCAATGTAAAGGCACTTTTCAGTGCTGTTTTTATTTTCTAACACTCCACACTTGCCAACTCTAGCCCCCAAAAACTGTCTGGTGCAGTTATTTTATTTAAAAATAAAAATGCTGCAATTTAAAATTTTTATGAAATACACCACTGTATTTTGGGGGCATTTATTGGACATTTATAAAATTAACTAGACATCTGATCTCTGGTTAATTTTATAAGCGCTAATTGCTACTGCAGGCTCGCAGTAGCAATAACCAGCCACTTGTAATGGCTAGTTACTTATATAGCGCCTGCAAACTGACACATTTGCCTGTTTGCAGTCGTGCAGTAAATTAGTGCTCCACTTGTAATCTAACCCTTAATATTAGCAAATTTTATCTTAATATTGGCTTCAATTTTAGCCGGGTTGTCAATAAAATCAGCTGGGTTGTGCGCCCGCCAAATAGGCCCTAGGAAAAACATTGTGTATATATATTAACTCTTTTCGCCCTTTTTACAAGTTGAAAAAATATGCGATCACTTGAGCGAAATTGAGGGTAACGTGCGTCGGGATAGCATGATCTCAGAGCTCTGGTTAACTGTTTCAGGAAACAAAAAAGTGTCACAAAACACATCAAAAATACATTAGAAAGCACAGTTAGGGGCCAATTTACCAATGTCTGGCGGACATGAAATGATGTAGCATATCATGTCCGCCAGACACCGCTGATTGCCGACAGCATACACTGTTGGCATTTAACATTGCACCAACAGTTCTGGTGAACTGCTTCTGCAATGCCACCCACTGCAGATTTGCGGCCAATCAATTGTATAGGATAGGCAGATTGATGTCCGCAGCCTCAGAGGCAGCGGACCAGTTAAGGAGCAGCAGTCTTAAAACCGCTGCTTCATAACTGCTGTTTCCAGCGAGCCTGAAGGCTTACACGGAAACAGGGGCATCAGGGGCCATTCGGCCCTTGATACATTGGCCCCTTATACTCATAATAACATTATCTGATAAAAATTATTTCAAAAAAATATTGCACAAAAAAAAGAAATGAGATCTCAGGTGTTTGAAAAGAAAGCCAAGCAAAAGCCTTAACATAGAGATACATGCATATACATGTCTAAATATGTATATGTATGTGTATATATAGTACTGTGCAAAAGTTTCAGGCCACCATTAGATTTGTTGTTTTAGCAATGGTATAATGACCATATATAAATATTTATCAGGCTCTTTATAAGAATACAACCAGAAAATAAAGGATATTTGTATGCAGTATTAAAAACCCCCCAGAAAATAATTGGAAAAGGAGCTTCTATAGGCTTAAGTGGGAAGTATTCAGTGTGACCTCCCCTTACACTTGAGCAATAGCATGAACCTGGTTCGCGTAAATCTAAACGGAATGGAACCCTAATTAATGTCATTGCTAGCACCTGTATTTGCCCTACTATTTCATGTCAAAATGACTGCTGTGAAAAATGTCTATTAGACCAGGTTTGTACAAGACATGCTTGAGCATTACATACCTATGTGGTATGAGTTTAATTCATTGGAAGCTTGCTAATAAGACCAACTTTCAATCACATCATTCCATTTAAAATGCCAAAGATCACAGAATTTGACAGATATAAAATGATACTTTTGTATCAGCAAGGCCACTCTCAAAGGGAAATCAACAAACAAACTGGATACTCAAAATGTGGTATTCAAGCTGTTTGTAATGAAATGTGAAGAATCAGGAGAGATCAAGGACAAATAAAAAGGACTGGAAGGCCAAGAAAACGTTCAAAATCTGATGAGAAGTTTCTCAGAGTTTCTTCTTTGAGATACCGGAAGAAGTCCAGAAAAGACCTGGCTCAGCATCTGGCAGCTTCATAAGTTACACTGTTGTGGTCCTGTTACCCAAACTCCATACTTAAATAACTATACAGTATAACAGAAACAGATTCTGAAGAAAAATAAAATGTAACTATGTTTTCATTTGTAATTTTACTTGTACAAAATGTTTTTATGGGTTAAACATTAATTAATTTTGAGAATGCAAAAAAAATTAAAATGTAAGCAAAATATGTGTAAATCAAAAAGTTGGTAGTAGTATAATAAAAACAAGGAAGTTTATTTTTCTCTTTGAAAACTGTAAAATGTCAGATGCTCTGGCTAAAATAAATGTTTGTTTTACCAGTTTAAGTTATCTTTTGTCAACAAGCTCTTTGATTGGGCTATTAAAATTCTGGGCACATTGCACTGCAATAAAAATACTGTGTATCCTAATTACGTTATTTGCCAATGTTAGGATTCTGGACACTTCATGCAGCAATATAAAAACTATGTAGAACTATGTGATATTTGCCAGTATAGTCCATAAGGGCTGCAACACAGCACTTAGTGGATACTATGGGGACGATTTATCAATGCTTCAACTGATAATACACTGGAATCTCGCATCAAATTAGATGCAAAGTTGATCCGCCGTAGTTAACAAAGGGTCAAGATCGTCAATTGTTGAAATGTGTGACGTAATATACGCTCCCGCGAAATCAATCCGACGCAGATGAATGCTTGTGTTACTCGGGCGGAATACTGATCATCCGCCGTCACATTCAACTCTATTTGACCCTCTTGCCAATTTATCAAACATTCAATAGGTACACTCCTGTCTATTCAGACGCAGCGTACGTACCTATCATTCAAACCGCCACCCTTGAGGCCGCAAATGCCATAGAAATCAATGGGAGTCTGAAAACATAGAAAGGTTATGTTCGATGCTGCAAGACAATGAAGCATATTAGATAATAAAAGTAAATTAGGGAGATGTTACCCTATTTATGGATTATATTACATCTTTGTCTCTCATTATAAAGCAAGGGGACAATATTATTGTTCCAAATTTGGTGTGAAGTATTGCTTTAAATTTGGTGCACTAGTAGATATAGGGATAAAAATGAAATAAATACATTACTACTAATGGATTATGTTACATCTTTGTCTCATTACAAAGATAGGGGACAATATTATTGCTCCAAATTTGGTGCAAAGTATTACTTTAAATTTGGTGCATTAGTAGATATAGGGATAAAAATGAAATAAATACATGACACAATATAGCTCATTTCCTTTTTTTGGATAAATCTATTTGCACCATGTTTAACACATGTAATACAAGTCCCACTCTCCACTTCGCACCAAATTTGACGCAACTTTGCACCAAAACTGTCATGCTATTTTCAGTGTTTTTCTTCCTTTTTTAACACCTGTGTAGGGGTGATGTTTCAAACTAGACTGCAATCAGAAAGGGTTACACAGGTGCAGAGAGAAAAATGGCCCAGCTCTTAAAATATTCATTGATTGCAAATAAATACATATGATACACTGATTATATGTTATATTCGCAATTATTCTTGCTCAGAATAATTATATATTTACACTATATACATATAGTGGTATAAATAAACTAAGAGATATGAAAGACAAAATAGTTTAGAATTAAAAAAAGGAATTTAGGGACATGTACATATGTTTTCAAAAGATTTCTGACATAACACATTTATATATACAAGTATGTGCAAAGATATATGTACAAATTCTAGCATTAATAATCATTTAAAAAAAGAAAAAAACATGAGATAGGCATATCATGATTTATAGAAATACAAATACACATTAATTTATGTGAAAATATCATATATCAGATTTTTTGTATAACAAATAAATAGAAAAATAACTTTTAATGAGATATTTTTGTTTGTTCAGGTATAAATCTAGCTATTACTTGGACATTAACAGATGAAAAATAAAAGATTAACTTTAGAGAAATGTGCTTGTTCATGGACAGTAATGAAATGGTGTAAATAAAGTTGGAAAAACTGGAATATCCACAACATCGATGACTCTTATTTATCAACAGTTCAATGCTCATCGCGCCGTACATGACGCGCGTGTTTTTGACAGACTTTTTAATAAATAAGGCTGTCTTATGAAGATTAACGGCAGCGATGTCTGGCAAGAGTATTGACTCCCGCGAATGCGTCGAGATTGACGCAATGATAAATTGGCCCCTATATCTCCCTTTGCATACTTAGTATTATGGTTTCTTTGATTCATGAAGGCATGTTGTAAATTTTCACAGGCAGTACATCCCTTTTAACTGTTTCATGATTTGCACGTGGTTATCTTCTATTATAGTGAAGCATATAAAATCCCTTAACCTCTTCTTGTTTTTCATTCTAATAATACATAATAATACATAATAATATATGATTTATCTATGCATATACTACTGGAGAAAAGCTTGCTCCATTTTGCTGTACATGCCTTATTCTTATTGCACACTTTTCTGGGAAGTCCAATTTTCATTTCTCTTAGAATTTTGCTAAAGTAAGTATTTTTGCAGTGATTCAAACTCGTAAAACTTTTGTTCAGCCATTGTAAAAACAGAAAAAAACCTGGGGTCCGATGATAAAAGGATTGTCAGATCCATTCACCCTTTGAGTGCTAAGCACTTTCCCACCTGGACTTACATTGTTGAAAAGGTTAGGCGATTACCTTTCCAATGGTGGGTCTTGGGGGTCTGTAGCTGCTTAGATGCCTGAGATACAGGCTTCTAAGCAGGATGCCCCATGCTCCTATACTTAATGGGCTCGATCCAATATAAATCGTCGCCTGCAAAAGCCGGCGACGCCAAAATCTGGGGTTTGGTATCCTATATACGGCGTAACCTAGAAGTTACGCTCGTATATTTCTGCCGTCGGCCGTAGTTTTTTTGGCCATAGACAGGTATACCAAACCAGCGCAGTTTGGTATCCAATATACAGCGTATGTACTTACGTGGCGAAAATGGAGAAATCTTACTCCATTTTCACCTCGCCACAAAAAGCAGCCGTAAGAAGCCTTACGCTGACTATTGGAGCCCCGTAACTCCCTAAACTACCTGCAAAATAAAACCTAATACCTAACGCATGCGCAATGTCTATCTACCTGTCAACCGCGATCCCCCGCCGTAATCCCTAATAAAGTATTTAACCCCTAAACTGCCGCTCCTGGACCCTGCCGCCATCTACATAAACTAACCCCCTACTGTGAGCCCCTAAAACCGCCACCATCTAACTGATTTATCCCCTAATGTGAACCCCTAAAACCGCCGCCATCTACCTGATCTATCCCCTAATGTGAAACCCTTACACCGCCGCCATCTACCTTATCTATCCCCTAATCTGACCCCTTACACCGCCGCCACCTATATAAAAATTATTAACCCCTAATCTAATCCCCCTATACTGCCGCCAGCTATATTAATATTATTAACCCCTAATCTAATATTCCTAAAGTAATAAGCTCTATTACCAGCCCTTAAAAGGGCCTTTTGCGGGGCTTTGCCCAAAAGTAAACAGCTCTTTTGCCCTATAACCTGCCCTCCCTACACCGCCGCCACCTATAATAATAGTATTAACCCCTAATGTAAGCCCCTTACACCGCCGCCATCTATATTAAAATTATTAACCCCTAATTTAATCTACCTACCCCGCCGCCAGCTATATTATCTATATTAACCCTAAGTATATTATAGTTAATATAGTTATTATATTATATATATTAACTATATTAACCCTAAT
This sequence comes from Bombina bombina, assembly GCF_027579735.1. NCBI lineage: Eukaryota > Metazoa > Chordata > Amphibia > Anura > Bombinatoridae > Bombina > Bombina bombina. The sequence goes on along the minus strand of NC_069501.1, from coordinate 131,427,355 downwards.
TATATTAGGGTTAATATAGTTAATATAGTTACTATAGTATTTATATTAACTATATTAACTCTATCTAACCCTAACACCCCTAACTAAATTCTTATTAAATAAATCTAATTCATATTATAAACTAAAATATTCCTATTTAAATCTAAATACTTACCTATAAAATAAACCCTAGGGCCTAGATTTAGAGTTGGGCGGCAGCCGTGAAAACCAGCGTTAGAGGCTCCTAACGCTGGTTTTTACCGCCCTCTGGTATTTGGAGTCAGTAAGGAAAGGGTCTAACGCTCACTTTCAAGCCGCGACTTTTCCATACCGCAGATCCCCCTACGCCATTTGCGTATCCTATCTTTTCAATGGGATCTTTCTAACGCCGGTATTTAGAGTCTTGGCTGAAGTTAGCGTTAGAAATCTAACGACAAAACTCCAGCCGCAAAAAAAAGTAAGTAGTTAAGAGCTTTCTGGGCTAACGCCGGTTTATAAAGCTCTTAACTACTGTACTCTAAAGTACACTAACACCCATAAACTACCTATGTACCCCTAAACCGAGGCCCCCCCCCACATCGCCGCCACTCGATTAAATTTTTTAACCCCTAATCTGCTGCTCCGTATACCGCCGCCATCTACGTTATCCCTATGAACCACTAATCTGCTGCCCCTAACACCGCCGACCCTATATTATATTTATTAACCCCTAATCTGCCCCCCACAACGTCGCCGCCAGATACCTACAATAATTAACCCCTAATCTTCCGACCGCATCTCACCGCTACTATAATAAAGTTATTAACCCCTAATCCGTCTAATTCCCGCCTCAATAACCCTATAAGAAATAGTATTAACCCCTAATCTGCCCTCCCTAACATCGCCGACACCTAACTTAAATTATTAACCCCTAATCTGGTGACCGGATCTCGCCGCTACTATAATAAATGTATTAACCCCTAAAGCTAAGTCTAAACCTAACACTAACACCCCCCTAAGTTAAATATAATTTAAATCTAACAAAATAAATTAACTCTTATTAAATAAATTATTCCTATTTAAAGCTACTTACCTGTAAAATAAACCCTAATATAGCTACAATATAAATTATAATTACATTGTAGCTATTTTAGGATTTATATTTATTTTACAGGCAACTTTGTAATCATTTTAACCAGGTACAATAGCTATTAAATAGTTAATAACTATTTAATAGCTAAAATAGTTAAAATAATTACAAAATTACCTGTAAAATAAATCCTAACCTAAGTTACAATTAAACCTAACACTACACTATCATTAAATAAATTAAATACAATACCTACAATTATCTACAATTAAACCTAACACTACACTATCAATAAATTAATTAAATACAATACCTACAAATAACTACAATGAAATAAACTAACTAAAGTACAAAAAATAAAAAAGAACTAAGTTACAAAAAATAAAAAAATATTTACAAACATTAGAAAAATATTACAACAATTTTAAACTAATTACACCTACTCTAAGCCCCCTAATAAAATAACAAAGCCCCCCAAAATAAAAAAATGCCCTACCCTATTCTAAAATTAAAAAAGTTCAAAGCTCTTTTACCTTACCAGCCCTGAAAAGGGCCCTTTTGATCGGAACAGCCAATAGAATGCGAGCTCAATCTGATTGGCTAATCCAATCAGCCAATCGGATTGAACTTGAATCTGATTGGCTGATTCCATCACCCAATCAGATTTTTCCTACCTTAATTCCGATTGGCTGATAGAATCCTATCAGCCAATCGGAATTCGAGGGACGCCATCTTGGATTACGTCCCTTAAAGGAACCTTCATTCTTCATTTGGACGTCGGAAGAAGAGGATGGATCCGCGTCAGAGGTCTTCAAGATGGAGCCGTTCGTCATTGGATGAAGATAGAAGATGCCGCTTGGATCAAGATGGTTGCCGGTCCGGATCTCCTCTTCTTCACGGATAGGATGAAGACTTTGGAGCCTCTTCTGGACCTCTTCAGCCGCCGCTTGATAGAAGACTTCAGCTGGATGATGGATCGCCAGCCCCCGCTTGGGCTTGGATGAAGATTTCGGAGGCTTGGATCAAGACTTCGGAGGACCGATCGGTGAACCTGGCATGGTGAAGATAAGGTAGGAAGATCTTCAGGGGCTTAGTGTTAGGTTTATTTAAGGGGGGTTTGGGTTAGATTAGGGGTATGTGGGTGGTGGGTTGTAATGTGGGGGGGGTATTGTATGTTTTTTTTTACAGGCAAAAGAGCTGAATTCTTTGGGGCATGCCCCGCAAAGGGCCCTTTTCAGGGCTGGTAAGGTAAAAGAGCCTTGAACTTTTTTAATTTTAGAATAGGGTAGGGCATTTTTTTATTTTGGGGGGCTTTGTTATTTTATTAGGGGGCTTAGAGTAGGTGTAATTAGTTTAAAATTGTTGTAATATTTTTCTAATGTTTGTAAATATTTTTTTATTTTTTGTAACTTAGTTCTTTTTTATTTTTTGTACTTTAGTTAGTTTATTTCATTGTAGTTATTTGTAGGTATTGTATTTAATTAATTTATTGATAGTGTAGTGTTAGGTTTAATTGTAGATAATTGTAGGTATTGTATTTAATTTATTTAATGATAGTGTAGTGTTAGGTTTAATTGTAACTTAGGTTAGGATTTATTTTACAAGTAATTTTGTTATTATTTTAACTATTTTAGCTATTAAATAGTTATTAACTATTTAATAGCTATTGTACCTGGTTAAAATAATTACAAAGTTGCCTGTAAAATAAATATTAATCCTAAAATAGCTACAATATAATTATTCGTTATATTGTAGCTATATTAGGGTTTATTTTACAGGTAAGTATTTAGCTTTAAATAGGAATTATTTATTTAATAAGAGTTAATTTATTTCGTTAGATTTAAATTATATTTAATTTAGGGGGGTGTTAGTGTTAAGGTTAGACTTAGCTTTAGGGGTTAATACATTTATTATAGTAGCGGTGAGGTCCAGTTGGCAGATTAGGGGTTAATACTTGAAGTTAGGTGTCGGTGATGTTAGGGAGGGCAGATTAGGGGTTAATACTATTTATTATAGGGTTAGTGAGATGGGAGTGAGGCGGATTAGGGGTTAATAACTTTATTATAGTAGCGGTGAGATGCGGTCGGCAGATTAGGGGTTAATAAGTGTAGGTAGGTAGCGGCGACGTTGGGGGCGGCAGATTAGAGGTTAATAAATATAATATAGAGGTCGGCGGTGTTAGGGGCAGCAGATTAGGGGTACATAGGGATAATGTAGGTGGCGGCGGTGTCCGGAGCGGCAGATTAGGGGTTAAAAATAATATGCAGGGGTCAGCGATAGCGGGGTCGGCAGATTAGGGGTTAATAAGTGTAAGGTTAGGGGTGTTTAGACTCGGGGTTGATGTTAGGGTGTTAGGTGCAGACTTAGGAAGTGTTTCCCCATAGGAAACAATGGGGCCGCGTTAGGAGCTGAACGCTGCTTTTTTGCAGGTGTTAGGTTTTTTTTCAGCTCAAACAGCCCCATTGTTTTCTATGGGGGAATCGTGCACGAGCACGTTTTTGAAGCTGGCCGCGTCCGTAAGCACCGCTGGTATCGAGAGTTGAAGTTGTGGTATATATGCTCTACACTCCTTTTTTGGAGCCTAACGCAGCCCTTCTGTGAACTCTAAATACCAGCGGTATTTAAAAGGTGCGGCCAGAAAAAAGCACGCGTAGCTAACGCACCCCTTTGGCCGCAAAACTCTAAATCTAGGCGTAGGATAGCTACAATATAATTAATAATTACATTGTAGCTATGTTAGGGTTTATATTTATTTTACAGGTAAATTGGTAATTATTTTAACTAGGTATAATAGCTATTAAATAGTTATTAACTATTTAATAGCTACCTAGTTAAAATAATTACCCAATTACCTGTAAAATAAATCCTAACCTAAGTTATAAATGTACCTACACTATCAATAAATTAAATAAACTACAAATATCTATCTAAAAATACAATTAAATAAACTAAACTAAATTAAAAAAAAAAACACTAAATTACAAAAAATAAAAAAAGGATTACAAGATTTTTAAGATAATTACACCTATTCTAAGCCCCCTAATAAAATAATAAACCCCCCAAAATAAAAAAAAATTCCCTGCCCTATTCTAAATTAAAAAAGTTAGCTCTTTTACCTTACCAGCCCTTAAAAGGGCCTTTTGCGGGGCATGCCCCAAATAAAACTGCTCTTTTGCCTGAAAAAAAAAACCCACAATACCACCCCCCCAACATTACAACCCACCACCCACATACCCCTAATCTAACCCAAACCCCCCTTAAATAAACCTAACACTACCCCCTGAAGATCTCCCTACCTTGTATTCACCCCGCCGGGCAGAAATCTTCATCCGATCCGGGCTATGTCTTGGTTCAGCCAATCGGATTGAATTTGAATCTGATTGGCTGATTCAATCAACCAATCAGATTTTTCTACCTTAATTCCAATTGGCTGATAGAATCCTATCAGCCAATCGGAATTCGACGGACGCCATCTAGGATGACGTCATTTAAAGGATCCTCATTCGTCGGGAAGTCATCGTGCCGGATGGATGCTCCGCAGCGGAGGAGCGAAGAAAGAAGATTGAAGATGCCGCTTTGCTTGAAGACATCACCGGATGGAAGAAGACTCTCTGCCGCTTGCTTGAAGACATCACCGGATGGAAGAAGACTCTCTGCCGCTTGCTTGAAGACATCACCCGGATGGAAGAAGACTTTACTGCAGCTTCCTTGAAGACATCGCCCGGATCGGATGAAGAGTTCTGCCCGGCGGGGTGAATACAAGGTAGGGAGATCTTCAGGGGGGTACTGTTAGGTTTATTTAAGGGGGGTTTGGGTTAGATTAGGGGTATGTGGGTGGTGGGTTGTAATGTTGGGGGGTGGTAATGTGTTATTTTTTCAGGCAAAAGAGCAGTTTTATTTGGGGCATGCCCCGCAAAAGGCCCTTTTAAGGGCTGGTAAGGTAAAAGAGCTAACTTTTTTAATTTAGAATAGGGCAGGGAATTTTTTTTATTTGGGGGGGGCTTTATTATTTTGTTAGGGGGCTTAGAATAGGTGTAATTAGCTTAAAAATCTTGTAATTTTTTTTATTTTTTGTAATTTAGTGTTTGTTTTTTTGTGTAATTTAGTTTAGATTATTTAATTGTATTTTAATTTAGATATTTGTAGTTTATTTAATTTATTGATAGTGTAGGTGTATTTGTAACTTAGGTTAGGATTTATTTTACAGGTAAATTGGTAATTATTTTAACTAGGTAGCTATTAAATAGTTATTAACTATTTAATAGCTTTTGTACCTAGTTAAAATAAATACCAAGTTACCTGTAAAATAAATATAAACCCTAAAATAGCTACAATGTAATTATTAATTACATTGTAGCTATCTTAGGGTTTATTTTATAGGTAAGTATTTAGATTTAAATAGGAATATTTTAATTAATAATATTAATATTAGATTTATTTTAGTAAGAGTTTAGTTAGGGATGTTAGAGTTAGATAGGGTTATTATACTTAATATATATATAATATAATAACGATATTAACTATATTAACCCTAATATAATTAGGGTTAATATAGTTAATATATATAATATAATAACTATATATTTACTATATTAACCCTAATATAATTAGGGTTAATATAGCTGGCGGCAGTGTAGGGGGATTAGATTAGGGGTTAATCTATTTAATATAGGTGGCGGCGGGGTAGGGGGATTAAATTAGGGGTTAATAATTTTAAAATAGATGGCGGCGGGGTAGAGGCTCACTTTAGGGGGTAGGTAAGGTAGATGGCGGCAGGTTAGGGGCTCACATTAGGGGGTTATAGATTTAATATAGCTGGCGGCGGGGTCCGGGAGCGGCGGTTTAGGGGTTAATACATTTATTATTGTTAGGATAGTGAGGGGGGATAGCGGATAGAGGGTTAGACATGTCGGGCTATGTTTGGGAGGCGTGTTAGACAGTGCGGGTGATTTTATAACTTAGTCAGGTTTTGTAGGCGCCGGCAGTTTCTAAAGTGCCGTAAGTCACTGGCGACTCCAGAAATTTGTACTTACGCAGATTTCTGGACATCGCTGGTTTGTCAGACTTACGGCACTTTAGCATCTGACGGCGCCGTATATGTAATAGCTCGAGTTGCGAGCTGAAACTGCGGGCGGCGGGGGTTACCTCGCTTGCGCCGCAAACTTTGATCTTTATTGGATAGCGCCCAACATTGTTAAGTATAAATAAAGTTGCGCGGTGACTTCATCACGTTATTGCGTGGGACGTCACCACACAAAACGGGAAGCCCTGATGCCTGTCACTCTACAGGCATGATCGCCGGGGTAGGAGCGGGTGGGAGCCCCCAGATCTCCCTCAAGGTGGGAGAGTGCTAGTGACGGCTCTGAGCCGTCATTAGCACCAGAGTGGGAAACTTGACTCATGCCTCTGCTGTGGTTAGTGACTAAGGGGCCGATTTAAGGGGCATCCCGGTTCTACCTCGCAATCCGTAGACGTGTACTACACCTTTGAGCTGTATACTTACGGTATATGATTGAGGTTCTTTTATGTAAGGACCTGCTTTTTTATCTTTTTAAAATAAACGGTAATGCACTATTAGTGTATTTTTGTCATCTTTTCCCCTTATCTGGATGTACAAGCTGCATTAATTTGGTGGACATGATTCCAAGCCAGCCTAGACAACACCAGCACGGATAAAGTATCCATTCATTCATGGGGGTTATATGCCGATGCAGACACAGATGTGGATATCACTCTAATCTTGTGGGCTCAAACTTACTTCTTACGGATATTTCCTGTAAGTAAGAAGTGCCAGCAGGGGGATAATCACGGGACGTGTATATTCTCACATTATCCCCCAAACACATCTTTCTTACTATCGGGACTGTGTGTTTATCAAACTTGACTCCTTCTGCTTCTCTCCAGATATACATATGAACTTGATGTCTGTTGTAACATTCTGATACATACTTTGTACATATTTTGTATATGCACTGTTCTTTTTGTTTCTGTCATCGTATCTACAGTATATACATCTCTATATATATTTCCTCTGTTATAGAGGTGTGGCTCACAGTTGAGAACTCCACTTTGCCTTTATAATCAGTGGAGCATATTTTATTATAAATTGCTCTATTTATTTTTGGTGTTCTTCCTATACTTGGTTTTGCGCTAGACCTCTCCTTTCCTTCTTTGAGAGATATATATATATTTGTGTATGTTTATGTATGTATGTATGTATGAGTGTGTGTGTGTGTTTGTATGTATGAAGATGTGTGTGTATATATATGTGTGTGTATAAGTATGTATGAGAATGTATATGTGTGTATGAATGTTTATGTGTATATACAGTATGTATGTACAGTATGTATGAGTGTGTGTGCATGAGAGTGTGTATGTATGTATGTATACATGAGAGTGCATACATACATACAAACAGTATCTCTCTTCTCACCTTCTCTCTCTCTCTCTCTCTCTCTCTCTCTCTCATTTTAACTTCACCTGGCCTTAAAAACCCTAGAGCTGGCCCTGCTTCACAGGAAATAAATTAATTACTATCCCAGACAATACTGAACTATACTTTAAGGGGTAGATTTAACATAGTGCGAGCGGACATGATACGATATATGCTGTCTGCATTTATCATTGCACCAACAGTTCTTGTGAACTGCTTGTGCAATGCCGCCCCCTGCAGATTTGCGGCCAATCGGCATTGTGGTATGTTTTGAACAGTTATTTGTATCTAAAAAACATAAAATATAGGAAAATTAAACGATTTATGACACTCAGTGGTATCAAATATAATCATATAGGGGTCCATATATCTAGCAGTTTATTCTTAATCTTGAAAGTTTAATTTTGGCTTTACTGACCCTTTAAATAAAGCATTGGTAATGTTATAATATTGTTATATTGTAATAGAGTGCTATTACTTTATTCATTATATATATAAGGTGTCACACAGGCCTCTCCAACTCAGTAACTTACAACCACAATTTACCCTCCCCCTGTGCCTCTAGCTGCAATAAACTCCTTTCTCTTCTACCTGGACACCTGCCAATACATTTTACCTTTATTATCCATCACAAATTAACCTATATCCTTTATTATCCAATACATTTAATACTAACTGCACCCTACCCTTTACCACATTAATCCTAACCACACCTTACAATGCTGGATGCTATTGCAAATAAACCCATAAATACTATCTCAATGCACTCCCCTAAGTGTCTGCAATTGATAAGTCTCTGAACACTCAATGGGTTCATTGGGATTGGGGTAGGGTTTCTCAGTGACACTGAGTGTGGTTAGGGTTAGAACAGAGAAGGGTTAGGTGTGGTTAGGGTTAATTTGCTCAAGAGAACTGCATACAATTAGGAATTATATGGATGAAGAGTTAAATATTGTAGAATAGATGGTAGACTAGACGATTGAGAAGGGGAGTTCAGATTTACATATTAACACAGTCATTTTTTAATTTTATTTATTTATCTGTTTTTATGCAAATTTAGGGACCTACTCTTGAGGGTCATTCCTCATTATAGGTATTACTGAGCGTTTTTTATTCTTTGGAGGTGTTTGTTTCACTGGGGATAGAACACTGTGTGGGCTAACGGTTAAGAAAGTCACAGGATGGGGAGAGTTTTAGGATGCGATGCTATTGATGATGGGGCCTGGTGGTTCTAACCCCGTGAGAGTATATATTTGTGAATCTGGGGTTTTAGTGTTGCCTTAGTGGGTATATGTTTTCATAGTCATGTTTAATGTTAGTGAATTCTAGTAGATTAGGTGTAAATTACAGTAAGAGGTATTGTGGTGAGACATTTTAGTGTAGGAAGAATTAATTATGACGGAGGATAAAACAGTATGTGGTTGAGAGTGTTATTTTTTATATAGTCTCTTGTGATGGTGTTTTCTGGCTTAGGTTTATTGTTTTATTAGCAATACATTACATTTTATATTGAGTATGCACAGGACTATTATCAAATGGTTCTGGCATTTAGATCTTTCTAATAATGACAAAAATGGATAAAGTATTTGACACAGTAAAATGGTCCAAAACCAAACTCCACAGATAAACATGTGACTTTACTTAAAGGGACATTGAACCCAACTTTTTTCTTTCGTGATTCAGATAGAGCATGCAATTTTAAGCAACTTTCTAATTTACTCCTATTATCAAATTTTCTTCGTTCTCTTGCTATCTGTATTTGAAATGCAAGAATGTAAGTTTAGATACCGGCCCATTTTTGGTGAACAACCTGGGTTGTCCTTGCTGATTGGTGGATAAATTCATCCACCAATAAAAAAGTGCTGTCCAAAGTTCTGAACCAAACAAAAAGCTTAGATGCCTTCTTTTTCAAATAAAGATAGCAAGAGAACGAAGAAAAATTGATAATAGGAGTAAATTAGAAAGTTGCTTAAAATTGCATGCTCTATCTGAATCAAGAAAGAAAAAAGTTGGGTTCAGTGGGTTAGAACAGGAAAATTACCTAAGAAACTGTCGGCTAGATTACGAGTTGTGCGTTAGGCTTAAAAAGCAGCGTTGGCCGGTCCCAACGCTGCTTTTTAACGCCTGCTGGTATTACAAATCTTGAAGGTACAGGTGTACTGCTCATTTTTTTGGCCAGACTTGGAAATACCGCAAATCCACTTATGTAAATTGCATATACTATTTTTTCAATGGGACTTGCATAGCACCGGTATTACGAGTCTGCCAAAAAGGGAGCTGTATACCCTCTCCTGTCAAGACTGGTACCGCATTTTAAAGTCAGTTGTTAAGAGTTTTACACTACAACGCCGTAGCATAAAACTCTTAACTAAAGTGCTAAAAAGTACACTAACACCCATAAACTACCTATTAACCCCTAAACCAAGCCCCCCCCCCACATCGCAAACACTAAAATAAAATTTTTAACCCCTAATCTGCCGAACTGGACATCGCCGTCACTATAATAAATATATTAAACCCTAAACCGCCGCACTCCCGCATCACAAACATTAGTTAAATATTATTAACCCCATAATCTGCCGTCCCTAACTTTGACGCCACCTACCTACATTTATTAACCCCTAATCTACCGCACACAACGTCGCCGCCACTATATTAAAGTAATTAACCCCTAAACCTAAGTCTAACCCTAAACCTAATACCCCCTAACTTAAATATAATTAAAAGAAATCTAAATAAAATTACTATAATTAACTAAATTATTCCTATTTAAAACTAAATACTTACCTATAAAATAAACCCTAAGCTAGCTACAATATAACTAATAGTTACATTGTAGCTAGTTTAGGTTTTATTTTTATTTTACAGGCAAGTTTGTATTTATTTTAACTAGTTACAATAGTTATTAAATAGTTACTAACTATTTAATAACTACCTAGTTAAAATAAATACAAAAGTACCTGTAAAATAAAACCTAACCTAAGTTACAATTACACCTAACACTACACTATAATTAAATAAATTAACTAATTTAACAACAATTAAATACAATTAAGTTAAATTATCTAAAGTACAAAAAAAACAAACACTAAATTAATAAAATAATTACAAGATTTTAAAACTAATTACACCTAATCAAATCCCCCCACTGAAAATAAAAAAAGTCCTACCCTACAATAAATTACAAATAGCCCTTAAAAGGGCCTTTTGCGGGGCATTGCCCCAAAGTAATCAGCTCTTTTACCTGTAAAAAAAAAAGTACAAATCCCCCCCAACATTAAAACCCACCACCCACACAACCAACCCTACTCTAAAACACACCCAATACCCCCTTAAAAAAACCTAACACTAACCCCTTGAAGATCACCTTACCGGGAGAAGTCTTCACAGAATGAAGGTACCTTCATTCTGTGTTAGCCTTCGATTGAAGAGGATGCTCTGCGTTGGATGTTTTGAAGATGGACCCGCTCCACGCCGGATGGATGAAGATAGAAGATGCCGTCTGGATGAAAACTTCTGCCCGTCTGGAGGACCACTTCGCCCGGCTTGGATGAAGACTTCTCCCGGCTTCGTTGAGGACTTCTCCCGGTTGGATGAAGACTTCTCCCGGTAAGGTGATCTTCAAGGGGTTATTGGGTGGGTTTTAGAGTAGGGTTGGTTGTGTAGGTGGTGGGTTTTAATGTTGGGGGGGGATTTGTAATTTTTTTTACAGGTAAGAGAGCTGATTACTTTGGGGCAATGCCCCACAAAAGGCCCTTTTAAGGATTATTTGTAATTTAGTGTAGGGTAGGTCTTTTTTTATTTTGGGGGGCTTTTTATTTTGTTAGGGGGATTAGATTAGGTGTAATTAGTTTAAAAATCATGTAATTTGTTTATTATTTTCTGTAATTTAGTGCGGGGGGTTGTACTTTAGATAATTTTATTTAATTGTCTTTAATTTAGGGAATTAATTTAATTATAGTGTAGTGTTAGGTGTAATTGTAACTTAGGTTAGGTTTTATTTTACAGATAACGGTGTATTTATTTTATCTAGGTAGTTATAAAATAGTTAATAACTATTTAATAACTATTCTACCTAGTTAAAATAAATACAAACTTGCCTGTAAAATAAAAATAAATCCTAAATTATATACAATGTAACTATAAGTTATATTGTAGCTAGCTTAGGGTTTATTTTACAAGTAAGTATTTAGTTTTAAATAGGAATAATTTAGTTAATTATAGTAATTTTATTTAGATTTCTTTTAGTTATATTTAAGTTAGGGGTTGTTAAGTTTAGGGTTAGACTTAGGTTTAGGGGTTAATAACTTTAATATAGTGGCAGCGACGTTGGCGGCGGCAGATTAGGGGTTAATAAATGTAGGTAGGTGGCGTCGATGTTAGGGCCAACAGATTAGGGGTTAATAATATTTAACTAATGTTTGCAAGGTGGGAGTGTGGCTGTTTAGGGGTTAATATGTTTATTATAGTGGCGGCGACGTTGGGGGCTGCAGATTAGGGGTTAATAAATGTAGGTAGGTGGCGGCAACATAGTAGGCGGCAGATTAGGGGTTAATAAATATAATATAGGTGTCAGCGATGTTGGGGGCAGCAGATTAGGGGTTCATAAGTATAATGTAGGTGGTGGAGGTGTCCGGAGCGGCAGATTTGGGGTTAATAATTATAATTAATTGTGGAGTTTGAGGAGCGCCTCAAAAAGGGCAGAGGACAGATACGTTGCTATGGTTTTCAACAAATGTATTATTCACAGACAGTAGAAGGTCTATTTGCGATCTATTACAAATAGCCGATTAAAAATGGTTAAAACAATGTCACATATACAATCACATAAAATTGTCATATAAAATTACATAGATTTAAACCAGATAAAAATAACAATACAGAGTGGTAGCTACCACTTCCGGGTCAAAGGCCTAATCTTTTTGGCGCGAAAATAGCGCTAATTAGTCACAAACAATATTTAAGGAGGCTTATCAACACTTACCATACTACAGTCTTGAGAAAGGCCCAGGGAAGGGCCGAAACGCATTGGCTATTGTATGGTAAGCCTTATTTCAATTGCATTTAAGAAATTGATAGCGTTATTGCATTATCTTGTGTTTGTTTTCCACAGGTACACTGGGAATTCATGCTCTATTTTTGTTTACATCATTTTTAACTTTGACTTTAACTTTTGGATCTTTTGGATTTCTCTTGGATAAACTTTACACTGCACTATATTTTTGGATAAATAGTATACATAATAACACAGGATTCACCGATTTTGACAGGATTCATCAATAATATTGACTTCAGCACACATTTGGAATTTTTCATATTTTTTATATATTTTTTCACATTTTTTTAAATTTTTTTAAATTTTTTCACAGGAAGTCTCTCATAGTATTTCACTATGTATTTTAATTTTAATTTTTAATTTTTATCACTTTATTCTACATCACCGTTGACACATTTTATATTTTTTAACTTTTTTTGGGACACAGTCATACAGACACTTATACGTATAGGAGAGACTTTATCTAGGACATACGACTGATTATACATTGCATTAAAGGACTAGGAATTTCTGGAACATTTTATCAACAACAAGCCATTTGACAAACCACACCACTCTTTTAGAGAACTACATCCTATTGGCGTAATAGGACGACCAAGTCTGTTATCCAAGTGTTTTATTTGCATTAATTTCAGAGTTATTGCACATTGTGATATATATTGATTTTTTATGCTACATGGATCCATGTATTTTTTTCTTTATGTGATTTTTATCTGGTTTAAATCTATGTAATTTTATGTGACAATTTTATGTGATTGTATATGTGACATTGTTTTAACCATTTTTAATCGGCTATTTGTAATAGATCGCAAATAGACCTTCTACTGTCTGTGAATAATAAATTTGTTGAAACCATAGCAACGTATCTGTCCTCTGCCCTTTTTGAGGCGCTCCTCAAACTCCACAATTATCTGTAATTTCTTCCAAGATATATTAGGTGTCTTGTTTTCTGGGGAGCTAGTAGGACACAGGGTACAGAGAACCACTCTTTTTTTTCTGCGTTAATAATTATAATGTAGGTGTCGGCGATGTCGGGGGCGGCAGATTAGGGGTTAATAAGTTTAAGATTAGGGGTGTTTAGATTCGGGGTTCATGTTAGGGTGTTAGGTGTAGACATAACTTTTATTTCCCCATAGGAATCAATGGGGCTGCGTAACAAAGCTTTACGCTGCTTTTTTGCAGGTGTTGGACTTTTTTTCAGCCGGCTCTCCCCATTGATTCCTATGGGGAAATCGTGCACAAGCACGTTACACCAGCTCACCGCTAATGTAAGCAGCGCTAGTATTGGAGTGCGATAAGGAGCAAAATTTTGCTCAACGCTCACTTCTTGTCTGGGTTGTAAAAAACAGTAATACCAGTTGTCTGTAAGTGAGCGGTGAGCATAAACTGCTCGTTAGCACCACATAGCCTCTAACGCAAAGCTCGTAATCTAGGTGTGTGTTAACCTGTATGATAATATTATTACTTGCATGAATAGAATCCACCTCATAATGTGAATATGCTAGTACATAATTTGACTTTTACGGGGAGTAAGTTACTTTGATGCAATATACCTAATGGAAATGCTGATGCATATAGTAGTTATAATTACCACTGTAAAATATTAAGAAGTCTAAAATGAAAGTTTTTTAAATTTATAGTCACATTTAAAAAAAAAAAAATCACATATACACAACACTGCTGTGTTACACAGTAGCGTTTACTTATATTTGTTTTTCTTCTTTTATACTTTGTAAATGTTTTCTTTATATCCACAGAGGGGCATATGGTAAAGTATGTGTGTCCATTATAATTAGATTCACTATAGTTCAGTTAAATAGCTTTGTTTTGTGGTTGGCTGCCTTTCTCCTTGAAGTTGTATTTTAGGAATTGCATTAAAAATGACCTTGATGTTTCCAGAAAAGACGTTTAAGCAGCACAACATAATTTGCAAGTGCATTTACCGAACTATACAACCTAAGAGAATTGCAATGAACTAAAATTACTTCTGCAGCTCTTTGTCTTTAGTTGTGCACGTCATTGAGATCTGTGTAATAGTTGTTTTATGCGGTAATCATGTTTGCTATAATTACAACAGACAACGTGATAAAGTGTGTAATAGCTCCTTATTCTTTAAAGGAGGGTAAGAGGAAATAAACAAACTAAAAAGGTCCATACAGAATAGTGTGGAGTTGGGTTGTCCAGCTTCTTTAGCATGTTTTTAACCAAATTACTAATTAAATAATAGTATTTTAGTGCATCAAAAAATGCTAAATTAAAAATTGTACATGTAAATTGTGAATGAATATTATTTTTAAATCCTAAACAAATGACAAATTAAGTAACTTAAATAGTGTATATACCAATTTTTTTTAATGTCCCTTTCCTTAATAATTTATAGTGTTCATTTGACTTGCACATAGAGACTAGAGGATACCAGCAGGTCAGGACATATACAGACTTTCTATTAAAAGTCCACAAGACACCAGGGTGGTTCTGAAAGGATATGATACACAGGCTTGCTTCTGAGAGGTCAGGACATATAAAAACGTTCTGTTAAAAGGCCAGAAGACACCAGGGTGCTTCTGAAAGGATAAGATACACAGGCTTGCTTCTGATAGGTCAGGACATATACAAGCTTTCTGTTGAAAGCCCGGAAGACAAGAGGGTACTGCTGAAAGACAGGATACTCAGGGTTGCTTCTTAAAATACGGATATGAAGTTGTATTTTTGAGGATTAATTTTATTATTGAACAACAACCATGTTCTCAATGAACCCAAAAAACTCATTAATATCAAAGCTGAATAGTTTTGGAAGTAGTTTTTAGTTTGTTTTTAGTTATAGCTATTTTAGGGGGATATCTGTGTGTGCAGGTGACTATTACTGTGCATAATTATTAGGCAACTTAACAAAAAACAAATATATACCCATTTCAATTATTTATTTTTACCAGTGAAACCAATATAACATCTCAACATTCACAAATATACATTTCTGACATTCAAAAACAAAACAAAAACAAATCAGTGACCAATATAGCCACCTTTCTTTGCAAGGACACTCAAAAGCCTGCCATCCATGGATTCTGTCAGTGTTTTGATCTGTTCACCATCAACATTGCGTGCAGCAGCAACCACAGCCTCCCAGACACTGTTCAGAGAGGTATACTGTTTTCCCTCCTTGTAAATCTCACATTTGATGATGGACCACAGGTTCTCAATGGGGTTCAGATCAGGTGAACAAGGAGGCCATGTCATTAGATTTTCTTCTTTTATACCCTTTCTTGCCAGCGACGCTGTGGAGTACTTGGACGCGTGTGATGGAGCATTGTCCTGCATGAAAATCATGTTTTTCTTGAAGGATGCATACTTCTTCCTGTACCACTGCTTGAAGAAGGTGTCTTCCAGAAACTGGCAGTAGGACTGGGAGTTGAGCTTGACTCCATCCTCAACCCGAAAAGGCCCCACAAGCTCATCTTTGATGATACCAGCCCAAACCAGTACTCCACCTCCACCTTGCTGGCGTCTGAGTCAGACTGGAGCTCTCTGCCCTTTACCAATCCAGCCACGGCCCATCCATCTGGCCCATCAAGACTCACTCTCATTTCATCAGTCCATAAAACCTTAGAAAAATCAGTCTTGAGATATTTCTTGGCCCAGTCTTGACGTTTTAGCTTGTGTGTCTTGTTCAGTGGTGGTCGTCTTTCAGCCTTTCTTACCTTGGCCATGTCTCTGAGTATTGCACACCTTGTGCTTTTGGGCACTCCAGTGATGTTGCAGCTCTGAAATATGGCCAAACTGGTGGCAAGTGGCATCTTGGCAGCTGCACGCTTGACTTTTCTCAGTTCATGGGCAGTTATTTTGCGCCTTGGTTTTTCCACACGCTTCTTGCGACCCTGTTGACTATTTTGAATGAAACGCTTGATTGTTCGATGATCACGCTTCAGAAGCTTTGCAATTTTAAGAGTGCTGCATCCCTCTGCAAGATATCTCACTATTTTTGACTTTTCTGAGCCTGTCAAGTCCTTCTTTTGACCCATTTTGCCAAAGGAAAGGAAGTTGCCTAATAATTATGCACACCTGATATAGGGTGTTGATGTCATTAGACCACACCCCTTCTCATTACAGAGATGCACATCCCCTAATATGCTTAATTGGTAGTAGGCTTGCGAGCCTATACAGCTTGGAGTAAGACAACATGCATAAAGAGGATGATGTGGTCAAAATACTCATTTGCCTAATAATTCTGAACTCCCTGTAGACATTTTCTAGAGAATTACAATCTGTGTTGAATGTCCCTTTTCAAAAGTATAATGCATCCACCATCCACAAAGGGATCATTCCATGTCAAACCAACAAGGTCCTCAACCACACATTCTTTGATTTTTTTTTTTAATTTGGCATACTGAAAGGGCTACCTGAGGTATCGGCCAATGTAAAATCGCAGGTCCATATCTTCCGTATTTACAGTTGAAGGGGTGCAGAGAATTTTACAATTTTTTTCACCATCTTGTATGGGATAGTAAAGTCCAAATTAAACTTTCATGATTCAGATAGGGCATGCAGATTTAAACAACTTTCTAATTTTTTTTATCATCAACTTTGCTTTGTTCTCTTGTTATTCTTAGTTGAAAGCTAAACCTAGGTAGGCTCATATGCTAATTTCTAAGCCCTTGAAGACCGCCTCTCATCTGAATTTGACAGTTTTTCACAGCTAGAGGGTGTTAGTTCATCTGTTTCATATAGATAATACTGTGCTCATGCACGTGAAGTTATTTAAGAGTCAGCACTAAATGCCTGAAATACAAATCTGTCAAAAGATCTGAGATAAGGAGGCAGTCAGCAAAAGCTTAGATACAAGGTAATTACAGGGGTAAATAGTATATTTCTATAGCAGTGTTGATTATGGGGAATTGTAAATAAAGGGATTAACTATCTTTGTAAACAATACAATTTTTGGTGTTTACTGTCCCTTTAACTTTAACATTCAATATTTAGATAATGTTGAGGGCACCTAAAGTGTCCATGGAAAGGTCTTGAATAACTCTTTCAGATGAGATATTAATTGCCTATATAT
Source organism: Bombina bombina (assembly GCF_027579735.1). NCBI lineage: Eukaryota > Metazoa > Chordata > Amphibia > Anura > Bombinatoridae > Bombina > Bombina bombina. Next base: position 131,409,762 of record NC_069501.1, on the reverse strand, counting down.
GGAAAAAATATTTGTATGCTGTTGTAATCAATATTTAAGTTCTGTTGTGTTGAAAGTAAGCATTTTGTGGGTGGTGGTTTAAAAACAATCATGGCTCAGATTTAAAGTGCCGATAGAGCTTCACATTTATTTGCAGACGGAACAGGTGCCTACGTCATTAGATGACATAGGCACCTGTTCCGCCTGCACCTACACTCCTCCTATCTTTGTCCAGCGATTGGTAAGTTTTTAACCACATTTGCAAATGAATGTGAAGTTTTATTGGCACTTTAAATCCGACCCATGATTGTTGCTTTCCTTTGAAGTCTGTACTCCTGTCCTCTGGATATCACTCTCTTTGATGTTTATGTGCATACACGCATTGGAGCGTTCCAGGTGCTGCATACACTACAACCAGTGAAGCAGTGGCTGTGATCTGGAGGCTGCAGTATTTTCAGTGAGTTATAGTTTTACCCTATGTGTGTATATATATATGCATTAGAGCACTTTGCAGTTACATAGATGAAAACATGAAAAACAGAATAATGCAATATTATTTTTAATAAAGGTTTTAACTAAATATTTACTGTAAAACTGTCACATTCTAATGTTCTGTACATAACAGAATATGTTCTATGTATATATATATATATATATATATATATACCTATACCTATATATAGATACATATATATGATAGATAGATAGATAGATAGATAGATAGAGATAGATATTGTACCAAAATACCATCAGATATATGTAGAAATATTTATTTATGAATAAACAGAACATATTCTGCTATGTGCAGAACATTCAAATGTGAAATATTCATATTTTCATATTGGTTAGCGCACATGAGAATATGCGATCCAGTTTGCACGAGAGTGAGGTGTATGGGGTTACATGAACGTGCACGCAATATTGTAGGTTTGGCTTTTTCTTTATTGACTTCTATGGGTGAATACGTGACCATGCACGTGATATTGTAAGTTTGTCTTTTTGCACTTGTTGGGTTAGCGCAAGAGTGAAAACAGTTTACTTTTAACTCATAAAGCTTACGTCTAGCGCAATCATGAATCGAGGGGAGCAAGTGTTAATTAGTGCTCCATTTGTAATCTGGCCCTAAATGTTAAAATTAACAAATGTTGAAAAAATTGTCAAAATCACAAATTTTCTACCCCTATAACTTCGTAAGATCAAAGATCAAGTTAGAACAAATGATATTATATTTGTTGAAATAGATGCTTGATTTATATGAAAAAGTCATTATATATTTGGGGTATGAAATTACTAGACAGAAGCTTGTACATTTATATTATAACCTCACAACCCAACACGGGAAACAAATGCGCACCCGAGTAATAAGACAATAAGCAAACTTATATTTTCAATAATACATAGGTTTAACTTGTTATTTATTAAATCCACAGCCTTAAAAATAGGTCTTTATTATAGAAATTATTGGTAAAGACAACTTCTTTTGTTTTTATAAGTGTCAGCCAAAAAGGAAATCTAAATATAAAAATGTGTGAACAGGATTTACAGCTTATCTAGCTTCTTGTAAATGCTCAAACACATTTTACATGAAGCTTCTAAATTTCTGTAGACAACTAAACAGTATCACAGTAACCATGCTGTTACATTGGTAAGTGTTAAATATTTTCTCTTTTAGAGATTTCAGATCCTTGACAGAATATAAAAAAGCCAGATTACGAGTGAAGCAAAAATGTTTGCGCGCAAGCGATATTGGGTTTTCACGATCATTTGCAAGCAGGTTAAATTCTGGTATTAAAAGTTGAACGTAAATGTGATTGCTTCAGTGCAATCGCCATTTATGTTTGAATGATTACCGAGATTTCAGAGCACTGCTGAACTGTTTCGCAAAACAAAAAAGTTGCACAAAACACATAAAAAATACATTACATACAGTTTCACTCAAAATAACGCCATCTAATAAAAATTATTACAAACAAATATTACACAAACAGTTATAAGGTCTCAAAGATTTGAGATCTCAGAAAAAGGAAGTTTATATACAGTATGTTTACATATGTATTTATGTATTTATATGTGTATATAGTGCATAGGAACCCTTTGCAGGTAAGTAAAATACATATTTATGCAATATTCATATGTAATAAAGGTTTTAACTATGTATTTACTGTAAATATTACACACTCCAATGTTCTGCACATAGCATGTATATATAGCACACATCTGTATATATATATATACCTATATATAATTATGTGTGAATATATATATATATATATATATATATATATATTAGTCCTAAAGCTGTGTACACGGGCCATTTTTTTTGCAGTACAGCGGTTCTACCCCTTGGTCTCTCTCTATCCCACCTCTCTTTTGCTCTCTGTCTCCCCTTCTCTCTATTTTGCTCTCTCTCTCCCCTCACTCTTTTGCTCTCTCTCTCCCCCCTCTCTTTTGCTCTCTCTCTCTCCCCCTCCCATTCTTTTGTGCTCTCTCTCCCCCTCTCTTTTGTGCTCCCCAATCTCTTTTGCGCTCTCCCCCCTCTCTTTTGCACTCTCCCTACCCCTCTCTTTCGCTTTCTCAACCCCTCTCTTTTGCTCTCTCTTCCCCTCTCTTTTGCTCTCTCCCCGCTATTTTTTGCTCTCTCTCCCCTCCTCTTTTGCTCTCTCTCCCTCTCTTTTGCTCTCTCTCTCCCCCCTCTTTTTTGCTCTCTTTATCCCCCCTCTTTTGCTCTTTCTATCCCCCCTCTTTTGCTCTTTCTATCCCCTTTCTTTTGTTGTCTTTCCCCTCTGTCTTTTGCTGTCTCCCCCCCTCTCTTTTGCTCTCTCTCTCCCCCTCTTTTATGCTCTCTCTCTCCCCCTCTCTTTTGCTCTCTCTCCCCTCTCTTTTGCTCTCTGTCTCCTCTCTCTTTTGCTCTCTCTCTTTCCCCCTCTCTTTTGCGCTCTCTCCTCTCTCTTTTGTGCTCTCCCCCCTCTCTTTTGCTCTCTCTCTCCCACTCTCTTTTGCGCTTCTCCCTCTCTTTTGCACTCTCCCCCTTCTCTTTTGTGCTCTCTCTACCCCTCTCTTTCGCTCTCTTTACCCCTCTCTTATGCTCTCTCTCCCCCTCTCTTTTGCTCTCTCCGCCCTCTCTTTTGCTCTCTCCCCCCTCTCTTTTGCTCTCTCTCCCCTCCTCTTTTGCTCTCTCTCCCTCTCTTTTGCTCTCTCTCTCCCCCCTCTTTTGCTCTTTCTATCCCCTTTCTTTTGCTCTCTTTCCCCTCTGTCTTTTGCTGTCTCTCCCCCTCTCTTTTGCTCTCTCTCTCCCCCCTCTTTTATGCACTCTCTCTCCCCCTCTCTTTTGCTCTCTCTCTACCCTCTCTTTTGCTCTCTCTCCCCTCTCTTTTGCTCTCTCTCTCCTCTCTCTTTTGCTCTCTCTTTCCCCCCTCTCTTTTGCGCTCACTCTCCCCTCTCTATTGCGCTCTCCCCCTCTCTTTTGCTCTCTCTCTCCCCCTCACTTTTGCTCTCTCTCCCTTCTCTTTTGCTCTCTTTCTTTCCTCTCTTTTGCTCTCTCTACCCTCTCTTTTGCCCTCTCTCTCTCCCCTCTCTTTTGCTCTCTCCCCTCTCTTTTGCTCTCTCTCTCCCCCTCTCGCTTCCCCTCTCTTTTGCACTCTCTCCCCTCTCTTTTGTGCTATCCCCCTCTCTTTTGCTCTCTCTCTCCCCCTCTCTTTGCTCTCTCTCCCCCTCTTTTTGCTGTCTCTCTCCCTCTCTTTTGCTCTCTCTTTCCCCCCTTTCTTTTGCTCTCCCCCCCTCTCTTTTGCAGTCTCTCTCCCACTCTTTTGCTCTCTCTTCCCCCTCCCTATTTTGCTATCTCTATCTCTCCTCTTTTGCTCTCTCTTTCTCTGCCCTCCTCTCTTTTGCTCTCTCCCCCTCTCTTTTCCCTTCTCTCTCCCTCTCTTTTGCTCTTTCTATCATCCCCGCTTCTGCTCTCTCTATCCCCCTCTATTGCTCTCTATCCCCCCTCTCTTTTGCTCTCTCTCTCTCCCCTCTCTTTTGCTCTCTCTGTCTCTCCCCCTCCTCTCTTTTGCTCTCTCTCTCCTTCCTCTCTTTTGCTCTCTCTCTTTCTACCCCTCTCTTTTGCTCTCTCTTTCTCCCCCCTCTCTTTTGTTCTCTCTCTCCCCCCTCTCTTTTGCTCTCTGTCTCTCACCTCTCTTTTGCTCTCACTCTCCCCTTCTCTTTCCCCCCCTCTCCCTCCCCCCTCTCTTTTGCACGCTCTCTTTCCCCTCTTTTGTGCTCTCTCCTTCTCTTTTGCTCTCTCTCCCCTCTCTTTTGCTCTCTATCTCCCCTTTCTCACCCTCTCTTTTGCTGTCTCTCCCTCTCTTTTGTTGTCTCTCTCCCTCTCTTTTGCTCTCTCTCTCCCTCTATTTTGCTCTCTCTATCTCCCCTCTCTTTTGCTCTCTCTCCCCTCTTGTTTGCTCTCTCCTCTCTCTTTTGTTCTCTCTCTCCCCTCTCTTTTGCTCTCTATCCCCCTCTCTTTTCCTCCCTCTCTTTTGCGCTCTCTCTTTCCCTCTCTTTTGCACTCTCCCCCTCTATTTTGCTCTCTCTCCCCCTCTCTTTTGCTCTCTCCCCCATCCCTTTTGCTCTCTCCCCCTCTCTTTTGCTCTCTCTCACCTCCTCTTTTGTTCTCTCTCCCTCTCTTTTGCTCTCTCTCTCTCCCGCCTCTTTTGCTCTTTCTATACCCTTTCTTTTGCTCTCTTTCCCCTCTGTCTTTTGCTGTCTCTCTCCCCTCTCTTTTGCTCTCTCTCTCCCCCCTCTTTTATGCACTCTCTCTCCCCCTCTCTTTTGCTCTCTCTCTACCCTCTCTTTTGCTCTCTCTCCCCTCTCTTTTGCTCTCTCTCTCCTCTCTCTTTTGCTCTCTCTTTCCCCCCTCTCTTTTGCGCTCACTCTCCCCTCTCTATTGCGCTCTCCCCCTCTCTTTTGCTCTCTCTCTCCCCCTCACTTTTGCTCTCTCTCCCTTCTCTTTTGCTCTCTCTCTTTCCTCTCTTTTGCTCTCTCTCCCCTCTCTTTTGCCCTCTCTCTCTCCCCTCTCTTTTGCTCTCTCCCCTCTCTTTTGCTCTCTCTCTCCCTCTCTCGCTTCCCCTCTCTTTTGCACTCTCTCCCCTCTCTTTTGTGCTATCCCCCTCTCTTTTGCTCTCTCTCTCCCCCTCTCTTTGCTCTCTCTCCTCCTCTTTTTGCTGTCTCTCCCCCTCTTTTGCTCTCTCTTTCCCCCCTTTCTTTGGCTCTCCCCCCCCTCTCTTTTGCAGTCTCTCTCCCACTCTTTTGCTCTCTCTTCCCCCTCCCTATTTTGCTATCTCTATCTCTCCTCTTTTGCTCTCTCTTTCTCTGCCCTCCTCTCTTTTGCTCTCTCCCCCCTCTCTTTTCCCTTTTCTCTCCCTCTCTTTTGCTCTTTCTATCATCCCCGCTTCTGCTCTCTCTATCCCCCCTCTATTGCTCTCTATCCCCCCTCTCTTTTGCTCTCTCTCTCTCTCCCCTCTCTTTTGCTCTCTCTGTCTCTCCCCCTCCTCTCTTTTGCTCTCTCTCTCTCTCTCTCTCCTTCCTCTCTTTTGCTCTCTCTCTTTCTACCCCTCTCTTTTGTTCTCTCTCTCTCCCCCCTCTCTTTTGCTCTCTATCTCTCACCTCTCTTTTGCTCTCACTCTCCCCCCCTCTTTCCCCCCTCTCCCTCCCCCCCTCTCTTTTGCATGCTCTCTTTCCCCTCTTTTGTGCTCTCTCCTTCTCTTTTGCTCTCTCTCCCCTCTCTTTTGCTCTCTATCTCCCCTTTCTCACCCTCTCTTTTGCTGTCTCTCCCCTCTCTTTTGTTGTCTCTCTCCCTCTCTTTTGCTCTCTCTCTCCCTCTCTTTTGCTCTCTCTATCTCCCCTCTTGTTTGCTCTCTCCTCTCTCTTTTGTTCTCTCTCTCCCCTCTCTTTTGCTCTCTCTCCCCCCTCTCTTTTCCTCCCTCTCTTTTGCGCTCTCTCTTTCCCTCTCTTTTGCACTCTCCCCCTCTATTTTGCTCTCTCTCCCCCTCTCTTTTGCTCTCTCCCTCATCCCTTTTGCTCTCTCCCCCCTCTCTTTTGCTCTCTCTCACCTCCTCTTTTGTTTTCTCTCCCTTTCTTTTGCTCTCTCTCTCTCCCGCCTCTTTTGCTCTTTCTATACCCTTTCTTTTGCTCTCTTTCCCCTCTGTCTTTTGCTGTCTCTCCCCCTTTTTTTTGCTCTCTCTCTCCCCCCTCTTTTATGCTCTCTCTCTCTCCCCCTCTCTTTTGCTCTCTCTCTACCCTCTCTTTTGCTCTCTCTCTCCCCTCTCTTTTGCTCTCTCTCCTCTCTCTTTTGCTATCTCTTCCCACCCTCTCTTTTGCGCTCACTCTCCCCTCTCTATTGCGCTCTCCCCCTCTCTTTTGCTCTCTCTCTCCCCCTCACTTTTGCTCTCTCTCCCTTCTCTTTTGCTCTCTCTCTTTCCTCTCTTTTGCTCTCTCTCCCCTCTCTTTTGCCCTCTCTCTCTCCCCTCTCTTTTGCTCTCTCCCCTCTCTTTTGTTCTCTCTCTCCCCCTCTCGCTTCCCCTCTCTTTTGCACTCTCTCCCCTCTATTTTGTGCTATCCCCCCTCACTTTTGCTCTCTCTCTCCCCCTCTCTTTGCTCTCTCTCCCCCTCTTTTTGCTGTCTCTCTCCCACTCTTTTGCTCTCTCTTTCCCCCCTTTCTTTTGCTCTCTCTTCCCCCTCCCTATTTTGCTATCTCTATCTCTCCTCTTTTGCTCTCTCTTTCTCTGCCCTCCTCTCTTTTGCTCTCTCCCCCTCTCTTTTCCCTTCTCTCTCCCTCTCTTTTGCTCTTTCTATCATCCCCTCTTCTGCTCTCTCTATCCCCCCTCTATTGCTCTCTATCCCCCCTCTCTTTTACTCTCTCTCTCCCCTCTCTTTTGCTCTCTCTCTCTATCCCCCTCCTCTCTTTTGCTCTCTCTCTCTCCTTCCTCTCTTTTGCTCTCTCTCTCTCTCTATCCCTCTCTTTTGCTCTCTCTCCCCCCTCTCTTTTGTTCTCTCTCTCTTCCCCCTCTCGTTTGCTCTCTATCTCTCACCTCTCTTTTGCTCTCACTCTCCCCCTCTCTTTCCCCCCTCTCCCTCTCCTCTCTCTTTTGCATGCTCTCTCTCTCCCCTCTTTTGTGCTCTCTCCTTCTCTTTTGCTCTCTCTCCCCTCTCTTTTGCTCTCTATCTCCCCTTTCTCACCCTCTCTTTTGCTGTCTCTCTCCCTCTCTTTTATTCTCTCTCTCTCGCCCTCCCTTTTACTCTCTCTCTCTATCCCCCTCTTCTCTTTTGCTCTCTCTCTCTCTCCTTCCTCTCTTTTGCTCTCTCTCTCTCCCCCTCTCTTTTGCTCTCTCCCCCATCCCTTTTGCTCTCCCCCCCCTCTCTTTTGTTCTCTCTCTCTCGCCCTCTCTTTTACTCTCTATCTCTCACCTCTCTTTTGCTCTCACTCTCCCCCTCTCTTTCCCCCCTCTCCCTCCCCCCTCTCTTTTGCATGCTCTCTCTCTCCCCTCTTTTGTGCTCTCTCCTTCTCTTTTGCTCTCTCTCCACTCTCTTTTGCTCTCTATCTCCCCTTTCTCACCCTCTCTTTTGCTGTCTCTCTCCCTCTTTTGTTGTCTCTCTCCCTCTCTTTTGCTCTCTCTCTCCCTCTCTTTTGCTCTATCTATCTCCCCTCTCTTTTTCTCTCTCTCCCCTCTTGTTTGCTCTCTCCTCTCTCTTTTGTTCTCTCTCTCCCCTCTCTTTTGCTCTCTCTCCCCCTCTCTTTTCCTCCCTCTCTTTTGCGCTCTCTCTTCCCCTCTCTTTTGCACTCTCCCCCTCTATTTTGCTCTCTCTCCCCCTCTCTTTTGCTCTCTCCCCCATCCCTTTTGCTCTCTCCCCCCTCTCTTTTGCTCTCTCTCACCTCCTCTTTTGTTCTCTCTCCCTCTCTTTTGCTCTCTCTCTCTCCCGCCTCTTTTGCTCTTTCTATACCGTTTCTTTTGCTCTCTTTCCCCTCTGTCTTTTGCTGTCTCTCCCCCTCTCTCTCCCCCCTCTTTTATGCTCTCTCTCTCCCCCTCTCTTTTGCTCTCTCTCTACCCTCTCTTTTGCTCTCTCTCTCCCCTCTCTTTTGCTCTCTCTTCCCGCCCTCTCTTTTGCGCTCACTCTCCCCTCTCTATTGCGCTCTCCCCCTCTCTTTTGCTCTCTCTCTCCCCCTCACTTTTGCTCTCTTTCCCTTCTCTTTTGCTCTCTCTCTTTCCTCCCTTTTGCTCTCTCTCCCCTCTATTTTGCCCTCTCTCTCTCCCCTCTCTTTTGCTCTCTCCCCTCTCTTTTGTTCTCTCTCTCCCCCTCTCGCTTCCCCTCTCTTTTGCTCTCTCTCCCCTCTTGTTTGCTCTCTCCTCTCTCTTTTGTTCTCTCTCCCCTGTCTTTTGATCTCTCTCCCCCTCTCTTTTCCTCCCTCTCTTTTGCGCTCTCTCTTCCCCTTTCTTTTGCTCTCTCTTCCCCCCTCTATTTTGCTCTCTCTCTCCCCCTCTCTTTTGCTCTCTCCCCCATCCCTTTTTCTCTCCCCCCCTCTCTTTTGCTCTCTCTCCCCTCCTCTTTTGCTCTCTCTCCCTCTCTTTTGCTCTCTCTCTCCCGCCTCTTTTGCTCTTTTTATCCCCTTTCTTTTGCTCTCTTTCCTCTCTGTCTTTTGCTGTCTCTCCCCCTCTCTTTTGCTCTCTCTCTCTCCCCCCTCTTTTATGCTCTCTCTCCCCCTCTCTTTTGTTCTCTCTCTACCCTCTCTTTTGCTCTCTCTCTCCCCTCTCTTTTGCTCTCTCTCTCCTCTCTCTTTTGCTCTCTCTTCCCCCCCTTTCTTTTGCGCTTACTCTCCCCTCTCTATTGCGCTCTCGCCCTCTATTTTGCTCTCTCTCTCCCCCTCACTTTTTCTCTCTCTCCCTTCTCTTTTGCTCTCTCTCTTTCCTCTCTTTTGCTCTCTCTCCCCTCTCTTTTGCCCTCTCTCTCTCCCCTCTCTTTTGCTCTCTCCCCTCTCTTTTGTTCTCTCTTTCCCCCTCTTGCTTCCCCTCTCTTTTGCACTTTCTCCCCTCTCTTTTGTGCTATCCCCCTCTCTTTTGCTCTCTCTCTCTCCCCCTCTCTTTTGCTCTCTCTCTCCCTCTATTTTGCTCTCTCTATCCCCCCTCTTTTGCTCTCTCTCTCCCCCTCTTTTGCTCTCTCCCCCTCTCTTTTGCCTTCTCTCTCCCTCTCTTTTGCTCTCTCTGTCATCCCCTCTTGTGCTCTCTCTATCTCCCCTCTTTTGCTCTCTCTCTCCCCCTCTATTTTGCTCTCTCTCTCCCCCTCTCTTTTTCTCTCTCTCTCTCCCCCCTCTCTTTTGCTCTATCCCCCTCTCTTTTGCTCTCTCTCACCTCCTCTTTCACTCTCTCTCCCTCTCTTTTACTCTCTCTCTCCCCCTTCTTTTTTGCTCTCTCTATCCCCCCTCTTTTTCTCTTTCTATCCCCTTTCTTTTGCTCTCTTTCCCCTCTGTCTTTTGCTGTCTCTCCCCCTCTCTTTTGCTCTCTCTCTCTCCCCCCTTTCTTATGCTCTCTCTCTCCCCCTCTCTTTTGCTCTCTCTACCCTCTCTTTTGCTCTCTCTACCCTCTCATTTGCTCTCTCTCCCCTCTCTTTTGCTCTCTCTCCTATCTCTTTTGCTCTCTTTTCCCCCTCTCTTTTGCGCTCTCTCTCTCCCCTTTCTTTTGCTCTCTCCCCTCTCTTTTGTTCTCTCTCTTCCCCTCTCTTTTGTGCTATCCCCCTCTATTTTGCTCTCTCTCTCCCCCGCTCTCTTTGCTCTCTCTCTCTCCCCCCCCTCTTTTGCTCTCTCTCTCTCCCCCTCTCTTTTGCTCTCTCTCCCCTTTCTTTTGCTCTCTCTCTCCCCTCTCTTTTGCCCTCTCTCTCTCCCCTTTCTTTTGCTCTCTCCCCTCTCTTTTGTTCTCTCTCTTCCCCTCTCTTTTGTGCTATCCCCCTCTATTTTGCTCTCTCTCTCCCCCGCTCTCTTTGCTCTCTCTCTCTCCCCCCTCTTTTGCTCTCTCTCTCTCCCCCTCTCTTTTGCTCTCTCTCCCCTCTCTTTTGCTCTCTCTCTTGCTCTGCCCTCTCTTTCCCCCTCTCTTTTGCTGTCTCTCTCTCCCCTTTCTTTTGCGCTCTCTCCCCTCTCTTTTGTGCTCTCCCCCCTCTCTTTTGCTTTCTCTCTCTCCCTCTCTTTTGCTCTCTCTCCCCTCTCTTTTGATCTCTCTCCCCTTCTTTTCCCCCTCTCTTTTGTGTTTTCTCTCTCTGTCTCTCTCCTCCTCTCTTTTGCTGTCTCTCTCCCTCTCTTTTGCTCTCTCTATCTCCCCTCTTTTGCTCTCTTGCCCCCTCTCTTTTGCAGTCTCTCTCCCTCTCTTTTGCTCTCTCTATCCCCCCTCTTTTGCTCTCTCTCTCTAATCCCCTCTTTTGCGCTCTCTCATGTCTGCATGGCCCCGCCCACGTCACACTTGCCCCCACCCGCATCACTCCCGCCCCGTGTCACAACCGGTCCTGCCCATGTCATGCCCCCCTCACATCCGGTAAGCCCCTATATACCCTATTGGTGTTGCCTACCGATGCAGGACACAGCTTTTATGCTCTATGCTCACTTATTTTTCCTCCATATTGATGAGAGGAATAGAGGGTGTTTAATTTGTGTGTTTGTTTATTGGGGTTGCTAAGACAACCACTTGGCATTTTTTTGTTTTGATTTATGGGGTGGGGTTTGTTTTCATTGGATGTCTGTTCTATAAATGTGTTAATTTCACTGTGGTTCTTTGTCTGAGGAAGGGGATACGGTCCCCGAAACGTCACAATAAAGGCACATTTTTGAAAAGACCAGCGAGTGCAAGCCACTGTTTATTTATGCTATTTTCCTGCGTGCACCCTGGCAAGCTGTTTATGAAGTGAGAGTGCTCTATGCTGCTGATCTATATATATATATATATATATATATATATATATATATATATGTGTGTGTGTAAAGATATATTTTGTACCAAATTGCCATCAAATACATATAGAAATATGTAAATAAAACATATTCTGCGATGTGCAGAACATTGGAATGTGAATATGGCAAATGAGAATATGCCATCAGGTTTGTGCGCGAGTGTGTTTTTTTCCACTTTTTTTCTCCATTGACTTCTATGGGGGAACGCGCACATATTCTAAGTTTGGCTTTTTGCACTTGTTGGGTTAGCGCAAGAGCAAAAACAGTTTACTCTTTTCATCATCATATGAGCTCAACCCGATGAGCGCAAAAAGCTTACTTCAAGCACAATTAATGCTCAAGCAGAATCATTCATTTGCGCTCCACTCGTAATCTGGCCCTAAACGTATTTTGTTTCAGCATTACCCTATATCTCCTGGATATACCTGGAAAAAAGCATAAGACAGACACTAGGAGATATGGATTCTCTGGTGTGCAAAAACAGGGTTATATGGGTGCATATATATTTTGCTGACAATATTGACTCTTTTCTTTTCCTTGTCATAATTTTACTCCCCTCTTTACACCTGTAACACTTGTTCTTTTAAAGCAGTAAATCCCAAACGGGTGGTCCTGCCTCCTGGGGGCAGTGGAATTTCTGAGGGGGGCACTATTTGGCACACAAGGTGTATGAGAGCACTGGGATTACCATAGAGGGGCACAAGTAGGAAAGAAGTGAAAGAGGATGCTAGTGAACCCTTTTAAGTATAATATTCATAATTTGTTATGTTTATCCTTGTTACACAAAGCATAACAACTGTCTTGCTTTGTATTTTAAGGTTTTTTTGCTATTTGCCAAGGCTTTTTCTTATATGATAGCTCAGGTTTCTCAGTAACTTACACTTTCTCTCACTACAATAAATTGTAGCCACTTGTACTACAGGCTTGCATTCTTTGTTTAGCCAGCGTTGTACATTAGCATGGATTATTAACATTATCTGCACAGTTTAGAATCATTGTGTAGTAGTAAGAGACACAGCAATGGCCTGTTGTGCTTGTGTGAGTGGCTTCGTACACATTCAACCACCTAAGGTTTTTAAGTCTTCTGTCATCAGAATTAATCTGATGGTGCACTACATAACACTTGGTATGCAGAAAACATTTTATATATGAACATCCTTAACAAAGGGCTGGGCTCTCTCTAATGTGTTTTGTTTGTATAGATTTTCTGTAGCAAGTACTCACTTAATGCCATTTCTTGTATAGGTGAAGGTTTCAAAAGAACAAACAGCTATTTCAAATGTCAAATTAAAGGTAAATGTGCTACATTTACATTGGTTCAAATTACCCAAAAAGTAATAAAATGTGATCAATATAGGTTTATAAGCAAAAAAACTTTTTCTAATTAGGTAAATGTACTCTTATACATAAGATCAGTACATATAAAAGTAGACTAATAAACTAGTGTGCTTGTATTGTGCATATGTATATGTATGTATACATATGCCATTAAAATATGTGTGTGGTGCTATTCTTATTAGTGTAATCATATGAAAATATATAATAAAAATGTGAAGAAGATTTAAAGATAGGTGGTATTAGTGCAGTGTTTAGTGAAATGCTGATAGATCCATATTCATGTTAAGACCGTTTGGATATAATGTGCCCAATTGATATATCCAAAAGGTCTCACACTGACGTAGTCTGTTAAATCCATTATATAGATTTGATGCAGGAATGAATTCAATAGGGGTAATATTAAATATATTTAAGTCCCCCTTATGTCTTAGATTGCAATGTCTAGGGATTATATGATGTTTTAAATTGTTTTTCATATTTTGGTAATGTTCATTCCATCTAGTACGTATGACTTTACAGGTCCGACCCACATACTGTAGCCAACACAATTTGCATGTTAATAACTAAACCACATATGTTGATGCGCAGGTTAAATAGTGTGAGATAGGGTGCGTGGTGCCACAAATACTGGATGAAAAGTGTGATGTCCCAGGTTTAATATAAGTACACATTCTACAATTCTTTTTTGAGCATTTATATATTCCCTTTTTTGGGATGTTCTTGACTATTTGGCAATAGATTTTGTATTTTATTTCTTTGGTTGATGACTATTTTACTAGGGGCTAGTAGATTTTTTAGGTACCCGTCTAAACGCACACTTAGGTTTATTCTCAATATTTTTATTCAGGATAGGATCCTTTAAGAGGATACCCCAATGTTTTTTTATAGTGGTAGATATTTTTTTATGACTAGTATTATATTGAGTGACAAATAGACACTCACTATTGTTGAGGGAATCCTTATCTTTTTTGGGATTCAAAATGAAAAAATTGTCTCTATTATCAGTCTTAGCTCTATTAAAGCTTTTTTCAATTAATTTAATAGGATATCCTTTCTCTATGAATCTTTCTTTAAGTATAAGACTCTGTTTTATACAGTTTATCCTTAGTCTCTTAAATTGTCAACATGGAACATTCATTTTCCAGGGTGCATGGCGGTTACTGTTAAAATCCAAGTAACTATTGGAATCTACTTTTTTGAAGTGATTGAAGTGATAGTGCCACCATCCACTCTGGAACAGGACAACGAGAGATCAAGAAACACTATAGATTCAGGTTCTATAGTACTAGAAAAAAAAGTAGATTCCAATAGTTACTTGGATTTTACCACTAACCACATTTGAGCTTAATTAATAATCAAAAAGTACATTTGAGATAAGGGATAGGTGTGACCAGTGCATGTTTTAAAGATGAGGGAAATATAACAGTGGTTGAAAATGTGTGTGAATATAGGAGGAAGAGTAGAAGAAAGGGAGGGGAGTAGTTGTGAGGGGATAGGATTGAGGGGACAGGTAGTGAGGTGAGAGGACAGTATAAGGGCAGAAACTTCTTCCTCAATAACAGGGGCAAAAGATCTGAATTGATGGATTTGTGAGCCTTTGAAGGTTTTGGAGACTATTACTATGATGAGAGATGAATTTGTTTCAATTTTGTTATTGAAGTGACTGTCAAAATCTTCAGCTGAGAGAGAAGTTGCAATAGGAGGTGGGGGTGGGAGGAGAAGAGTATTGAAAGTGGAGAAAAGACATTTTGGATCTGAAGAAAGAGTAGAGACGCAATCTTGCTTTGAGAGGTTAAGGGCAGAATAGTTGGAGTTCAAGATGAACTTGTAGTTGGGATGTTCTTGACTATTTGGCAATAGATTTTGTATTTTATTTCTTTGGTTGATGACTATTTTACTAGGGGCTAGTAGATTTTTTAGGTGCCCGTCTAAACGCACACTTAGGTTTATTCTCAATATTTTTATTCAGGATAGGATCCTTTAAGAGGATACCCCAATGTTTTTTTATAGTGGTAGTTATTTTTTTATGACTAGTATTATATTGAGTGACAAATAGACACTCACTATTGTTGAGGGAATCCTTATCTTTTTTGGGATTCAAAATGAAAAAATTGTCTCTATCAGTCTTAGCTCTATTAAAGCTTTTTCAATTAATTTAATAGGATATCCTTTCTCTATGAATCTTTCTTTAAGTATAAGACTCTGATTTATACAGTTTCTCCTTAGTCTCTTAAATTGTCAATATGGAACATTCATTTTCCAGGGTGCATGGTGGTTACTTGTAAAATCCAAGTAACTATTGGAATCTACTTTTTTGAAGTGATTGAAGTGATAGTGCCACCATCCACTCTGGAACAGGACAACGAGAGATCAAGAAACACTATAGATTCAGGTTCTATGGTACTAGAAAAAAAAGTAGATTCCAATAGTTACTTGGATTTTACCACTAACCACATTTGAGCTTAATTAATAATCAAAAAGTACATTTGAGATAAGGGATAGGTGTGACCAGTGCATGTTTTAAAGATGAGGGAAATATAACAGTGGTTGAAAATGTGTGTGAATATAGGAGGAAGAGTAGAAGAAAGGGAGGGGAGTAGTTGTGAGGGGATAGGATTGAGGGGACAGGTAGTGAGGTGAGAGGACAGTATAAGGGCAGAAACTTCTTCCTCAATAACAGGGGCAAAAGATCTGAATTGATGGATTTGTGAGCCTTTGAAGGTTTTGGAGACTATTACTATGATGAGAGATGAATTTGTTTCAATTTTGTTATTGAAGTGACTGTCAAAATCTTCAGCTGAGAGAGAAGTTGCAATAGGAGGTGGGGGTGGGAGGAGAAGAGTATTGAAAGTGGAGAAAAGACATTTTGGATCTGAAGAAAGAGTAGAGACGCAATCTTGCTTTGAGAGGTTAAGGGCAGAATAGTTGGAGTTCAAGATGAACTTGTAGTTGGGATGTTCTTGACTATTTGGCAATAGATTTTGTATTTTATTTCTTTGGTTGATGACTATTTTACTAGGGGCTAGTAGATTTTTTAGGTGCCCGTCTAAACGCACACTTAGGTTTATTCTCAATATTTTTATTCAGGATAGGATCCTTTAAGAGGATACCCCAATGTTTTTTTATAGTGGTAGTTATTTTTTTATGACTAGTATTATATTGAGTGACAAATAGACACTCACTATTGTTGAGGGAATCCTTATCTTTTTTGGGATTCAAAATGAAAAAATTGTCTCTATCAGTCTTAGCTCTATTAAAGCTTTTTTCAATTAATTTAATAGGATATCCTTTCTCTATGAATCTTTCTTTAAGTATAAGACTCTGATTTATACAGTTTCTCCTTAGTCTCTTAAATTGTCAATATGGAACATTCATTTTCCAGGGTGCATGGTGGTTACTTGTAAAATCCAAGTAACTTTTGGAATCTACTTTTTTGAAGTGATTGAAGTGATAGTGCCACCATCCACTCTGGAACAGGACAACGAGAGATCAAGAAACACTATAGATTCAGGTTCTATGGTACTAGAAAAAAAAGTAGATTCTAATAGTTACTTGGATTTTACCACTAACCACATTTGAGCTTAATTAATAATCAAAAAGTACATTTGAGATAAGGGATAGGTGTGACCAGTGCATGTTTTAAAGATGAGGGAAATATAACAGTGGTTGAAAATGTGTGTGAATATAGGAGTAAGAGTAGAAGAGAGGGAGGGGAGTAGTTGTGAGGGGATAGGATTGAGGGGACAGGTAGTGAGGTGAGTGGACAGTATAAGGGCAGAAACTTCTTCCTCAATAACAGGGGCAAAAGATCTGAATTGATGGATTTGTGAGCCTTTGAAGGTTTTGGAGACTATTACTATCTTGAGAGATGAGTTTGTTTCAATTTTGTTATTGAAGTGAGTGTCAAAATCTTCAGCTGAGAGAGAAGTTGCAGTAGGAGGTGGGGGTGGGAGGAGAAGAGTATTGAAAGTGGAGAACAGACATTTTGGATCTGAAGAAAGAGTAGAGATGCAATCTTGCTTTGAGAGGTTAAGGGCAGAATAGTTGGAGTTCAAGATGAACTTGTAGTGAAAAAGTCAGCTGATATTTCACTGATATTTCACTCAGCAGTGCGGGAACAGGGGGGCAGTATATAACTACAACATGTATAGAGAGGGGAGAGAATAAACAAATCATGTGGGTTTTGAATGAGGAAAATGTGAGGGATGAAATGGGTTGTATTTGTTGAAAGGTGCAACGAGAGGTTAATAAAATGCCTACACCACCTCCTTGTCTATTTGCAGACCTAGTGGTGTGATTGAATAGGAGACCCCCATGTGACAATGCAGCAGTGGATGCTGTGTCTGTAGGAGGGAGCAAGATTTCTTTGAGAGCCAGAAGGTTGAGCGAGTGGGTGATAAAGAGGTCATGGTGAGCTTATTGCAAACAGAGCAAGAGTTCCAGATTGCACAAGAGAAGGAGGTGTTGGCTTTAGACACAAGAGGAATTTTATCAGAGTTTTGTTTTCTAGGTCTATAGAAAGGCACACATGGGTAGGCGAGGCTTGGGAGTTGTAGGGGAACAAGATTCTGGGAGATATCGCCAGCAACTAGTATGAACAAGAGGGAGAGTGACATAAGATGAGCTACAGATTTGCAGTATTGTTGAGGAATATGTAAAGTTCATGAGATCAAAAGTGAGGTGAGGGTAAAAGAGATAGGCTAATGAATAGTGCAGGTGGTGAGGGAAAGGAGTAAATGAATAACGTAATTTGTTATAGAGACAAGAGGTACCAAAAAGGAACATTAAAGGACCAGAAAATACAGTGGGTTTACACACATCAACAAATGCATGATAAAAAGACAATGCAATTGCATTTAGGGGTAGATTTATTATATGACGGGCGGACATGATTCAGTATAAGCTTTACTGTCCCTTTATGCTTTAGAAGCGTTAAAAAAGTATGAAATCAAAATATCAGTACCATAAATTTAAAGAATGAAAAGAGACAAGCTACAGCATTTTGTAAGGATACTCAAGCAAATGATATATTAAAATCAAATCTAAAATGTATATTTTTTCTGGTCACTTGCAATTTTAAAACTATTATTGTATTAAAGTTATGAAAAAAGAAATAACTATAGGGCTGTAGGTTTCACAAATAAAACCTCAGCAGTCTTTACTAGTTTAATTAGATAAAGAAGAAATATAGATAGACAGTTATGAATTAAGATGTCTCTAGACATGCAGCTAATAGAATAGATTATTTTGGAACAACGTCCAATTAGGATATAGATTATTTAATCATGAATCATACACAGTGAAGCTATTTTGTGTGCAGAGGCCTTAAAAATGTCACATTTATGACATATTTCAGGAAAATATTAAATATAGATATCATTAAATACAAATGCTAAAACATATTGGAGAAATTTAAATATAAACTTACAGTATGTAGTTTTTAATGCTAATTCATATTTGCCATAGTTAATTGTCACATATTACTGTGACATAAAAGTCCTTATAGCTTTAAATTGTTTTCATTTTTAAGCTTAACAGCTCAATAATTTGCTATAGAAAGCCTCCACACTTTCAACCTTTTAACCTTCTATAAGTAAGATAAATATAAAATAAAGAAACATCTGTTGAAACATTGAAAATGTACTTATCTGTATAATTTGTCTTTTCTGTATGTTTTTAACTGTTAATAAAACTTGATGTTTAATAGAATTTTTTTTTTTATGCTTGTTTATGCAAAGAGATAAAAAGGAAAATTCTAAATTTTTTCGGGGGTGGGCAAAAATGACATAAACAAAATTATATCAGTGGCAATATGTGCAAAAGGAGTGGCGAATGAGTTTGTCAATCCCTAGTGTAAAAGAAACCCAGGGGATGCAATCAAATTTTTTTTTAAAAAAAGTATGGGACACTCAAATAACATTTTTCCATATTCCAATTGATATTTGTTTTCCCTTTATTGTACCATCCTATATTATAAAAGGCCAGGCATGTTTGTTCAAGGCAGTCATGTGCAGTAGAGACTGCAGCACGAGACAAACATAACTGGCCATAAGGAAGGATCAGTCATTGAGGATCAGACAGCAACAGGGAGGGGACGGGAGCAAGCAGCGGGGGCGGGAGCGGTAGGGACCGCTGCACTACAGAAAAAAAATGTTGAGAGCAGCAGGGAAGGGGAAGGAGGGATGGAGAGGGGATCCAAGTGGATGGAGATTTCGGCCCGTGTACACAGGCTTTAGGACTAGTTTTTCTTATAAAAGAACTGAATCAAATTAATCTTTAACCTGATGCTCTCAAATTTCAAATCATAGACTCATCACAGCAAAATAACATAGCAAAATACCATACCACCTATGATGCCAAGAGAGATATTAATCATATGCATAGATCCTGCAGCCCACCCAATACCAGCTACATGCCCCAATTAGACCTGAAATCTGATAGATGGACCCTGTAGCTAACCCTTGACATAATTATCTAGGCAGAGGTGGCATTTGTTTTAATATGAAATGCTAATGATTTAGAGCAGTGTTGGCCTACATCCTAACACTTGGCGACCTCTGATCAATAATTTAGAAACCATAAGGACTGCATATAAATGTATGAGTAATAAACACATAAAAAATTAATTTCCTAAAAATATCCAGAGGCCGGATTTAGATTAAGGTAAGGTTGCAGGATACACTAAGAGCTAGATTACAGGTGGCGCTCTAATGTTAGCACGTCACCAATATAAGAATATTGTGGGCACGTTAATTTGCGCATATTACAAGTTGAAAGTAAATGCTTTTGCTTGAGCACAATTGAATTTTACATATGTCAGGATGGCGCAACTGGAGACCTTGTGTAAAGGATTAGGGCTAACATAAAAGTTGCACCAAACACAACATAAATACGCTAATAAAAACACTATCTGATAAAATATATTCATAAAAATATCCATAAAAAATATTTATAAGGGTTCAAAGGTTTATGGTTTATTGCCATGTATTGATTGCAAAGGGCTATGATATACAGTATATTAATCTAAATAATTATTCTATAATAATAATTTCAGTTTTACTGTGTATTTACTGTAAATATTTCACATTCTAATATTCTTCTCATAGAGGGCATTTTTATTTTTATTTTAAATACATATTTATTTTTGTACCTATATCTGTATAGATATTCATATATATATTATTTTTTTTACATTAACATTATAACATATATATCTATAGAAATCTAATAATAATAGAAAATTATATTTGCATAGCAGTTTAAAATATATTTAACACGCTTCAAGTTTTCTCATTTTAGGTATAACACGGTGTCGGGTCAGTGCACATGAAGAATTAGTTAACTTAAGGCGCATTATTGAAACATTAATATTAATAATATTAAATTAATATTATTATAATATTATTGTATTATTAATAATTTAAAATTATTATAGCTGTACTAAAATATTCTAAATAATCCAGTTAGTGTGGTCTTGATATCCGAGGTATTGAAGTGAGTCAGGGTTTTTCTTGCGCACAAAACATTTAGGGTGTGATCCGATATACAGCGTAGTTTGCGGCGCATCTCGAGCTACCCAATATACGGCGCCGTCAGAGGCTAACGTGCCGTAAGTCGGATAAACCAGCGATGTCCAGAAATCTGCGCAAGTACAAATTTCTGGCGTCGCCAGTGACTTGCACCACGTTAGAAACTGCCGGCGCCTACAAAACCTGACTAAAGTATGAAATCACCAGCACTGTCTAACACGCCTCCCTAACATAGCCCGACAAGTCTAACACGCCTCCCTAACATAGCCCGACACGTCTAACCCTCTATCCGCTATCCCCCCTCACTAGCCTAACAATAAAATATGTATTAACCCCTAAACCGCCGATCCCAAACCCCGCCGCAACATAATAAAGTTCTTAACACCTAAACCGCCGCCATCTATATTAAATCTATAACCCCCTAAAGTGAGCCCCTAACACCGCCGCCATCTACCTTACCTACCCCATAAAGTGAGCCCCTACCCCGCCGCTATCTATTTTAAAATTATTAACCCCTAATCTAATCCCCCTACCCCGCCGCCATCTATATTAAATTATTTAACCCCTAAAATACTAAACTATCCCTACCACTAAACCTAAGTCTAACACTACAAATAGCCCTGAAAAGGGCTTTTTGCGTGGCATTGCCCCAAAGTAACAGCTCTTTTGCCAGCCCTTAAAAGGGCTTTTTGCGGGGCATGCCCCAAAGAATTCAGCTCTTTTGCCAGCCCTTAAAAGGGCTTTTGGCAGGGCTTTGTCACAAAGTAAGCTGCTCTTTTGCCTACAATCTACATCCCCCTACACCGTGGCCACCTATAATAAATGTATTAACCCCTAATCTAATCCCCCTACACCGCCGCCAGCTATATTAACTATATTAACTCTAATTATATTAGGGTTAATATAGTTAATATCGTTATTATATTATATATATATATTAAGTATAATAACCCTATCTAACTCTAACATCCTAACTAAACTCTTATTAAAATAAATCTAATATTAATATTATTAATTAAAATATTCCTATTTAAATCTAAATACCTATAAAATAAACCCTAAAATAGCTACAAAATAATTAATAATTACATTGTTGCTATGTTAGGGTTTATGTTTATTTTACAGGTAAATTGTTAATTATTTTAACTAGGTATAATAGCTATTAAATAGTTATTAACTATTTAATAGCTACCTAGTTAAAATAATTACCCAATTACCTGTAATAAATCCTAACCTAAGTTACAAATAAACCTACACTATCAATAAATTTAATAAACTACAAATATCTATCTAAAAATACATTTAAATAAACTAAACTAAATTACAAAAACAAACGAACACTAAATTACAAAAAATAAAAAAAAGATTACAAGATTTTTAAGCTAATTACACCTATTCTAAGCCCCCTAATAAAATAATAAAGCCCCCCAAAATAAAAAAAATTCCCTACCCTATTCTAAATTAAAAAAAGTTCAAAGCTCTTTTACCTTACCAGCCCTTAAAAGGGCCTTTTGTGGGGGCATGCCCAAAAGAAATCTGCTCTTTTGCCTGAAAAAAAAACACAATACCACCCCCCAACATTACAACCCACCACCCACATACCCCTAATCTAACCCAAACCCCCCTTAAATAAACCTAACACTACCCCCCTGAAGATCTCCCTACCTTATCTTCACCACGCCGGGCCGAACTCCTCATCCGATCCGGGTGATGTCTATCCAAGCGGTAAAGAAGAAATCTTCATCCCGGCGATGTTTTTATCCAAGCGGCAGCAAAGTCTTCTTCCATCCGCCAGCATCTTCCATCAAGCAGCATCTTCAATCTTCTCTCCACCGACGCGGAGCATCCATCCCGGCCGACGACTGAACGACGAATGAGGTACCTTTAAATGACATCATCCAAGATGGCGTCCGTCGAATTCCGATTGGCTGATAGGATTCTATCAGCCAATCGGAATTAAGGTAGAAAAATCTGATTGGCTGATTGAATCAGCCAATCAAATTTAAGTTCAATCCGATTGGCTGAACCAATCAGCCAATCAGATTGAGCTCGCATTCTATTGGCTGTTCCGATCAGCCAATAGAATGCGAGCTCAATCTGATTGGCTGATTGGTTCAGCCAATTGGATTGAACTTGAATCTGATTGGCTGATTCAATCAGCCAATCAGATTTTTCTACATTAATTCCGATTGGCTGATAGAATGCTGTCAGCCAATCGGAATTCGACGGACGCCATCTTGGATGACATCATTTAAAGGTACCTCATTCGTCGTTCAGTCGTCGGCCGGGATGGATGCTCCGCATCGGTGGAGAGAAGATTGAAGATGCTGCTTGATGGAAGATAATGGCGGATGGAAGAAGACTTTGCTGCCGCTTGGATAAAAACATCCCCGGGATGAAGATTTCTTCTTTACCGCTTGGATAGACATCACCCGGATCGGATGAGGAGTTCGGCCTGGCGTGGTGAAGATAAGGTAGGGAGATCTTCAGGGGGGTAGTGTTAGGTTTATTTAAGGGGGGTTTGGGTTAGATTAGGGGTATGTGGGTGGTGGGTTGTAATGTTGGGGGGTGGTATTGTGGTTTTTTTTCAGGCAAAAGAGCAGTTTTCTTTGGGGCATGCCCCACAAAAGGCCCTTTTAAGGGCTGGTAAGGTAAAAGAGCTTTGAACTTTTTTTAATTTAGAATAGGGTAGGGAATTTTTTTTATTTTGGGGGGCTTTATTATTTTATTAGGGGGCTTAGAATAGGTGTAATTAGCTTAAAAATCTTGTAATCTTTTTTTTATTTTTTGTAATTTAGTGGGGTTTTTTTTTTGTAATTTAGTTTAGTTTATTTAATTGTATTTTTAGATAGATATTTGTAGTTTATTTAATTTATTGATAGTGTAGGTGTATTTGTAACTTAGGTTAGGATTTATTTTACAGGTAATTGGGTAATTATTTTAACTAGGTAGCTATTAAATAGTTAATAACTATTTAATAGCTATTATACCTAGTTAAAATAATTAACAATTTACCTGTAAAATAAATATAAACCCTAACATAGCTACAAAGTAATTATTAATTATATTGTAGCTATCTTAGGGTTTATTTTATAGGTAAGTATTTAGATTTAAATAGGAATATTTTAGTTTATAATATGAATTAGATTTATTTAATAAGAATTTAGTTAGGGGTGTTAGGGTTAGATAGAGTTAATATAGTTAATATAAATACTATAGTAACTATATTAACTATATTAACCCTAATATAATTAGGGTTAATATAGTTAATATATATAATGTAATAACTATATTAACTATAATATACTTAGGGTTAATATAGATAATATAGCTGGCGGCGGGGTAGGTAGATTAAATTAGGGGTTAATAATTTTAATATAGATGGCGGCGGTGTAAGGGGCTTACATTAGGGGTTAATACTATTAATATAGGTGGCGGCGGAGTAGGGAGGGCAGGTTATAGGGCAAAAGAGCTGTTTACTTTGGGGCAAAGCCCCGCAAAAGGCCCTTTTATGGGCTGGTAGTAGAGATAATTATTTTAGGGGGATTAGATTAGGGGTTAGTAATATTAATATAGCTGGCGGCGGTATAGGGGGATTAGATTATGGGGTTAATAATTTTTATATAGGTGGCGGCGGTGTAAGGGGTCAGATTAGGGGATAGATAAGGTAGATGGCGGCGGTGTAAGGAGTTCACATAAGGGGATAGATCAGTTAGATGGTGGCGGTTTTAGGGGTTCACATTAGGGGATAGATCAGTTAGATGGTGGCGGTTTTAGGGGCTCACAGTAGGGGGTTAGTTTATGTAGATGGCGGCGGTTTAGGGGTTAAATACTTTATTAGGGATTGCGGCGGGGGATCGCGGTTGACAGGGAGATAGGCATTGCGCATGCGTTAGGTGTTAGGTTTATTTAGCAGCCAGTTTAGGGAGTTACGGGGCTCCAATAGTCAGCGTAAGGCTTCTTACGGCTGCTTTTTGTGGCGAGGTGAAAATGGAGTAAGATTTCTCCATTTTCGCCACGTAAGTCCTTACGCTTTATATTGGATACCAAACTGCGCTGGTTTGGTATACCTGCCTATGGCCCAAAAAACTACGGGCGATGGCAGAAATATACGCGCGTAACTTCTAGGTTACGCCGTATATAGGATACCAAACCCGCGCAAATATTGGCGTCGCCAGCTTTTGCGGGCGACAATTTTTATCGGATCGACCCCTTACTTTCAACTTGTAATATCCACTAACCTGAGTACACAAAAATACTACTTGAACAGGAACGCTAAGTAGCATACCACTTTAAATCTAGCCCTATGTATGTTGTTTTTATCTCCAAAGAGCTTTTTGAGTTGTGGCCACCTTGCTTGACCCTTTTACATAAATTCCTATTTTTATTTTTTTGAAAGCACAAAATTTCAAAAGAAAAACATAGAATACATCTCTTACAAATACATCATACCCACCAAGCTGATATTAAGAAGAAAAATAAAGGGGGCGTGTCCAACCACCGACCAAGATGGCTGCTTGTTAAAACACATCTGGCTATGGAAGCTGATAAAACTGCTGTCTGTCTCTCCTAAAGCTTCCAGACCTTATCCATCTCATGAACATTATTATAAAGTTAACAAAAAAAATTCAGCCTCAATCATCTAATCATTTCAAGTGGGAAAAAATTGAATTTATATTATCATAATAATGTGAATCATTGCATCAAATTAAGTGATGGTTCTTATATGAGATGCAGTAAAGGTTATAGATGGCAACAATTAATATCTTAAGCTTTGTCTTAAAGGGGTATCTTAATTTTTACTATTAATATCCTTTAATCTTTTAACTTTTTCTACTTCTTGTATTTATATTTCTTTGCTCAAAAGAGCTTTATCCTCCTCACTAATGGTTGGTAATTGTAGCAAGGACCAACATTTTTCATTTTAGGCACATTAATATCTTTTTGTTTATATAAATATTGAGAATATTCAATAAAATCTTGTCTAATTCCACAAATGTTATAATTTGTGCACTATTTTTAATAATAGAGATATTATTAGGCTTTCTCTGTAACTTTAGCCAGTAGACAGCCTTATTCCCACATCTGTAGAACTTTACCTGCTGTTTACTATTTATATTAAGGGTTTGTTGTTTTAAATAAGTATCTCTTTTTTTATATCATAACAATAACCGTTATTTTTTTCAAGTGAATTTAAATATTTATTGTATGTATTCAATAACTGTTTATTTAACAATTCTATTTTTTATATATACTTATTCTTATTGCATAAGCAGTTATATCTCCCTTTATTACTAATTTTGCAGTTTCCCAAAAGAAATCAGAATTATTAACACGTTGTTTGTATAAATCTTCAAATTACTCCCATTTCTCTTTTAGTAAATTAGCAAAGTTTAAATTATTAAAAACATATCCAAGAAAAAAATATGAGTTAAGTCTCCTGTTTTCTTGAAGTTTCATGCTAATGATAACTGGGGCATGAATAGCTATTCTATTCTACTCTACTGTAGTTTTAAATAACCCTGGGGCAAATCTTTCCAGACACCAAAAAATGATTAATAAGTTATTTAGAACAAGTATAGTCCCTATTATCTAAATTCCGTGTTCTTCATATATCCAAACCCCCTAAATTCTATGAAATTTTTAAAATAATTCTTGCTTCTCTTGTAGCATATGAAAAGCTTATCTTTTCTTTCACTATAGCCTTCACATCTTTAAACCCATCCAAGATATAACAAGGTGCAATGTTGAATTCACCTCTGATTATAATTGGCCAGTTAGAATGTTTAACCAATTTGTCATATTTATTGTTCCGAAACAATTATTTATTATCATTGAGTCCATAGATATTACATAAGATGTAATTATTTCTCTCAATTTCTATTTAAAGTATAATACATCTACTGAGTGGGTCTATCTCTTCTACTCTAATTTCATAGACTAAATATTTCTTAAAATAACTTTTATCTTTAAAAAGGGTTTATTTTACTTTTACTACCAAGTCATGTTGCAATATTTAATTTTCTTTTTTGTGAGATACGTCTCTTGAAAGAACCCAATATCTGTTTTTAACCCTTTAAGGTGTTGTAGTATCATCTTTCTTTTAATTGGAGAGATAATTCCTCCTACATTCCAGAAAGTTATTTTACTGAAAAGAAATATATATATCCATATCTATACACGCATAAGCATATATATTAAAGCACATAAATACAATCTACTTGTTTACCCTTCTTTTTCTCTCCTTCTTTCATATTCCTCATTCTCTTTCTCTTATCTTATTTCTCATTTTCTCAACACTTGGGCTTAATCTGAATTTTATAATCTTACCAACTAAAATAAATGTATGTTTTCAGTGATCAATAAACCATAAAAAACACAAGACATACAGCAAAAAATATCATAATATAAATTAATCATTAATACTAAATAATAGCTATACACCTTTGAGTCAACTGAAATTTCATCATCATTGTTTCCCTCTTTTAACTTTCATCAACTTCCTTGTTCTACAAACACTTTATATTCTTGAACAGAGTTGTTAAAGATACTCTTAATTTGGCAATGAAACAATGAAAATTGCTTGCCTTCTTAAAAAGTTTTTACAGATTGGGATACATTATTTTCTTTTCCTAGTTATTTCAAGTTTTTATCATTCATACATTAATTCAGGTGGTCTCTTAATATCATAATTTTATATTGGAAGTTAGGAAATTTTATTGCAACCTGTCTTGCATATCTTGGATTACCTTTTCTTCTTATATTGTTTCCCCCAATGTATGCCCTTTCTATTGCCAATGTAGTCCAGATTATGAGTGGAACGCTAACTGTAGCGCACAAGCGATGTAAGGCTAATCAAGGGTGTTTGTGCATGTTGGAAATAGCGGGTATATTAAAATTAAACTTGTTTGCTCAAGTGCAATTGAATTTAGCGCACCTTGGGTTAGGCCGACTTTAGAGCTCTGGATGACAGTTACACTCAAATAAAAAGTGTCACACTTACACTCATAACAACATTCTGATAAAAAATATTTAAAACATTTTTAATACAAATGTTATATAGGCTCAAATATATGAGGTCTCAGGTGTTAGAAAAAAAAAGGCATGCAAAGAATGTGCATTTACCTATACCTGCACATGAAAACGTACGGCCATATTACGAGTTTTGTGTTAGAGGCTGTGCGGTGCTAACAAACCCGGCGTTAAAAGGCAAAAAGTGAGCGTTGAGCAAAATTGTGCTCCTTACCGCACTCCAATACCAGCGCTATTTAAGTCAGTGGTGAGCTGGTCGTACGTGCTCGTGCACGATTTCCCAATAGGAACCAACGGAGAGAGCCGACTGAGAAAAATTCAGTAACACAGCCCCATTGATTCCTATGGGGAAATAAAATTTATGTCTTCACTTAACACCCTAACATGAACCGAGTCTAAACACCCCTAATCTTACACTTATTAACCCCTAATCTGCCACCCCGACATTGCCGCCACCTACATTATACTTATTAACCCCTAATCTGCCGCTCTGGACATCGCCGCCACCTACATTATACTTATGAACCCCTAATCTGCTGCCCCCAACATCGCCAACACCTACATTATATTTATTAACCCCTAATCTGCCACCCCCAATGTCGCTGCAACCTACCTACACTTATTAACAACTAATCTACTGCCCCCAACGTCGCTGCCACTATAATAAACATATTAATCCCTAAACCACCGCACTCCCGCCTCGCAAACATTAGTTAAATATTATTAACCCCTAATCTACCGTCCCTAACATCGCCGCAACCTACCTACATTTATTAACCACTATTAACCACTAATCTACCACCCTCAACGTCACCACCACTAAACTAAATGTATTAACCCCTAAACATAAGTCTAACCCTAACCCTAACACCCCCTAACTTAAATATAATTACAATAAATCTAAATAAATATTAATATTATTACATAAATAATTCCTATTTAAAACTAAATACTTACCTATAAAATAAACCCTAAGATAGCTACAATGTAACTAATAGTTACATTATAGCTATCTTAGGGTTTATTTTTATTTTACAGGCAAGTTTGTATTTATTTTAAATAGGTACTATAGTTATTAAATAGTTATTAACTATTTAATAACTACCTAGCTAAAATAAATACAAAAGTACCTGTAAAATAAAACCTAACCTAAGTTACAATAACACCTAACACTACACTATAATTAAATAAATTAACTAAATTAACAACAATTAAATAAATTAAATTAAATTAGCAAAAGTACAAAAACCCCCACTAAATTACAGAAAATAATAAACAAATTACAAGATATTTAAACTAATTACACCTAATCTAATAGCCCTATCAAAATAAAAAAGCCCCCCCAAAATAAAAAAAAACCCTAGCCAAAACTAAACTATCAATTGCCCTTAAAATGGCCTTTTGCGGGGAATTGTCCCAAAGTAATCAACTCTTTTACCTGTAAATAAAAAAAAAAATACAAACAACCCCCCAACAGTAAAACCCACCACCCACACAACCAACCCCCCAAATAAAATACTATCATAAAAATAGAATGTGAGATCAATCCTATTGGCTGATTGCATCAGCCAATAGGATTTTTTCTACCTTAATTCCGATTGGCTGATAGAATTCTATCAGCCAATCGGAATCTAAGGGACGCCATCTTGGATGACGTCACTTAAAGGAACCGTTTAGTGAGAAGACTTTGTTTGAAGAGGATGCTCCGCGTCGGATGTCTTGAAGATGGAGCTGCTCCGCATCGGATCAATGAATATAGAAGATGCCATCTGGATGAAGACGTCTGCCCGTCTGGAGGACCACTTTGCCCGGCTTGGATGAAGCCTTCTCCCGGCTTCGTTGAGGACTTCAGCCCGGTTGGATGAAGACTTCTGCCGCTTCCTTGAGGATGGATGTCCGGTCTTCAGAACAGTAAGTCGATCTTCAGGGGGTTAGTGTTTGGGTTTTTTAAGGGTGTATTGGGTGGGTTTTATTTTTTAGATTAGGGTTTGTGCCGCAAAAGAGCTAACTGCCCTTTTAAGGGCAATGCCCATCCAAATGCCCTTTTCAGGGCAATGGGGAGCTTAGGGTTTTAGATAGTATTTTATTTGGCGGGTTGGTTGTGTGGGTGTTAGGTTTTACTGTTGGGGGTTGAGTTGTTTGTATTTTTTTACAGGTAAAAGAGCTGATTACTTTGGGGCAATGCCCCGCAAAAGGCCCTTTAAAGGGCTATTGATAGTTTAGTTTAGTCTAGGTTTTTTTTGTGGGGGGCTTTTTTTATTTTGATAAGGCTATTAGATTAGGTGTAATTAGTTTAAATATCTTGTAATTTGTTTATTATTTTCTGAAATTTAGTGTTTAGTTTTTTTTTTGTACTTTAGCTAATTTAATTTAATTTATTTAATTGTTTTTAATTTAGTTAATTTATTTAATTGTAGAGTTAGGTTAGGTGTCATTGTAACTTAGGTTTTATTTTACAAGTACTTTTGTATTTATTTTAGCTAGGTAGTTATTAAATAGTTAATAACTATTTAATAACTATTCTACCTAGTTAAAATAAATACAAACTTGCCTGTAAAATAAAAATAAAACCTAAGCTAGATTCAATGTAACTATTAGTTATATTGTAGCTATCTTAGGGTTTATTTTATATGTAAGTATTTAGTTTTAAATATGAATTATTTAGGTAATAATATTAATATTTATTTAGATTTATTGTAATTATATTTGTTAGGGGGTGTTATTGTTAGGATTAGACTTAGGTTTAGGGGTTAATACATTTAGTATAGTGGCGGTGATGTTGGGGACGGCAGATTAGGGGTTAATAAATGTAGGTAGGTGGCGGCGATGTTAGGGTCAGCAGATTAGGGGTTAATAATATTTAACTAGTGTTTGCAAGGCTGGAGTGCGGTGGTTTATGGGTTAATATGTTTATTATAGTGGCGGCGATGTCCAGAGTGGGAGATTAGGGGTTCAAAATTAAATTTTAGTGTTTGCGATGCGGGAGGGCCTCGGTTTAGGGGTTGATAGGTAATTTATGGGTGTTAGTATACTTTTTAGCACTTTAGTTATGAGCTTTGTAACATAAAACTCTTAACTATTGACTTTTTAATGCGTTAGGACTCTTGACTGTAGAGGGTGTACCGCTAATTTTTTGCCTCCCAGGACAGACTCGTAATATCAGCGCTATGGAAGTCCCATAGAAAAAAGACTTTACAAAGTTTACATAAGTCGTTTTGCGGTAAGGCCAAGGAAGTGTGCGGTGCCCCTAAACCTACAAGACTCGTAATAGCAGCGGGCATAAAAAAGCAGCGTTAGGACCTGTTAACGCTGCTTTTTTACCTTAACGCACAACTTAAAATCTAGCCGTTAGTATTATTGATTCGTCTTATTGAAATATTACATATAAAATATATAAAGAAAAAATATTAACAATATTAAACATGTAAAATATATAGATATATTCAATTGATTATTTAGACTATTTTACAGTATGTTTAATAATTTTCTATAATTTGTATTATTTTTTTTTAAATATTTTTAAATTTTACATTCCTATGTTTTTCACATAGAAAATAATATACTTTTTATTATGAAATCTGATACTGTTCATGTAAAATACATATCTTTAGCTATATATCTATAGGAACAGATATATATTATTCAGTAAAAAATAGCATAATTCAGAATTATAAACTGAATTATGTTATTTTTTACTGAATAAAATAAAGAATCAACTATAAAAAGACCTGTGAGTGCCCTCTATTTTTCAAATGGATACGTATAAAGAGTGATTGAGGAGTCACCCAGGCATTACAGAAAGAGAAGAAAGGTTGGCGTGCATGGAATGAAGAATATATATATGCATTTAATAATAGGGTCAGATTAAGAGTGAAGCACAAACATTTGCGCTCAAGCGATATCGGGTTTTCACGATCGTTTGCGTGCAGGTTAAATTGCGTTGCTATTACAAGTAGAAAGTAAACGTGATCGCTTGAGTGTAATCACGATTTACTCTAGAATGATTACCTCTTCCTCAGAGCTCTGATTAACTGTTGCGCAAAACAAAAATTTGCATAAAACACATCAAAAATATATTACGAAGTTCAGTTACAGTCATAATAACATGATCAATGAAAAATTATTCAAAACAAATATAGCACAAAAAAGTTATAAGGGCTCAAAGAAATTAGGTCTCAGGTGTTAGAAAACAAAAGGCAGATAAAGGTCTTTAACATTGAGATACATACATATACATGTCTAAAGATGGATATGTATGTATTTATAAATGTCTATATATGTGTGTATACATATTTATATATTTATATGTGTATATATGTTTTTACAGACATACACATATAAACCAATAAATATATATGTACACATATATAGACATATATATAATGAATGTATTGGATCACTTTGCATTTTGAAGTATATGAAAAAACATATTTTTGCAATATTCATTTTAAATAAAGGTTTTAACTATGTATTTAATGTAATTATTTCACATTTCAATGTTCTTCACATAGAAGAAATAGAAGAATATGTTCTAAGCATTTATAAATAGATATTCCTATATACATCTGTATATATCTATACCTCTATATAATTTTATATATATATATATATATATATATATATATATATAAATATATATATAGAGGTATAGATAAATATTGTACCAAGATACCAATAGATATATGTAGAAATATATATTTATGAATAAATAGAACATATTCTGCTATGTGAAGAACATTGGAATGTGAAATATTCATATTTTCATGTCGGATTAGCGCAATCATAATTGCATGCAAGTAGGGTGTTAATGTTTTTTCCACTGTTTTGCTCCATTGACTTATATGGAGGAATAAGTTATTGCATGCGCAATATTGTAAGTTCGGCTTTTTACGTGCATCGGATTAGCGTGCAAGAGAACATAGTTTACTTTCAACTTGTAATACAAGAAGAACCCAACATTTGCAAAAGCTTGCTTCTAGCGCAGTTACCGCTCGAGCGGGAGCATTAAATAATGCTCCACTTGTAACTGTACCCATTATGAGATATAGTAAATGTTTAAAAATGCATTTTACAGTTTTAATGAATTTGACTGGAAAGGCCTCCAAAGAGTAAATATATATTTTACATGTGTATATACAGTATGTATTTACACTGATCAGGCACAACATTAAAACCACCTGCCTAATATCATGTAGGCCCCCCTCATGCTGACAAAACAGCTGTGATGCTTTGAGGCATGGACTCCACAAGACCTTTGAACGTGTCCAGTGGTATCTGGCACCAAAACCTTAGCCGCAGATCCTCAATGGATCAGATTTGTTGTTCCAGCATATCCCACAGATGCTCAATTAAATTGAGATATGGGAGATTTGGTGTCCAAGGCATCACCTTAAACTTTTTGTCATGTTCTTCAAACTATTCCTGAAAAATTTTTGCATTGTGGCGGGGTGCATTATCCTGCTGAAAGAGGCCACTGCCATCAGGGAACACCATTGCCATGAAGGGGTTATGTGGTCTACAACAATCTCTAGGTAAGTGGTACATGTTAAAGTAATATCGACATGAATGCCAGGACCCAAGGTTTCCCAGCAGAACATTGCCCAGAGCATAACACTGCCTCTGCCGACCTGCCTTCTTCCAATAGTGCATCCTGCTGCCAGGCAAGTGATGCACACACACCCGGCCATCTACCTGATCTAAAAGAAAACATAATTCGTCAGACCAGGCAAACTTCTTCCATTGCTCCATGGTCCAGTTCTGATGCTCACGTCTCAATTAAAGGGACTTTTGGCAGTGGACAAGGGTGATCATGGGCACTCTGACTGGTCTGTGGCTGTGCATCCCCATATGCACAAAACTGCTTTTCACTGTGTCCTGACATCTTTCTATTATGGCCAGTATTCATTTTTTCAGCAATGTCAGCTACAGTAGCTCTTTTTTGTGATTGGATCAGGCGGACTAGTCTTTGCTCCCCACATGCATCAATGAGCCTTGGGTGCCCATGACCTTGATGATGGATTAATTGTTGTTGTCCTTCCTTGTATCACTTTTGGTAGGTTCTAACCACTGTATACCAGGAACACCCCACAAGACTTGCTGTTTTGGAGATGCCCTGATCCAGTCGTCTAGCCATCACTATTTGGCCCTTGTCAAAGTCACTCAAATCTTTTTGCTTGCTCATTGTTCCTGATTCCAACACATGAAATTCAAGAACTGACTGTTAACTTGCTGCCTAATATATACCACGCCTTGACAGGTGCCATTGTGACTAAATAATCAATGTTATTCACTTCACCTTTCAGTTGTTTTAATGTGTTGGCTGATCAGTGTATATGCTCAAATATATATCCCAATATATCCCATTTTCGGAATCCCCCTGAATGCAGTGTAGGCAAACGAAGCATTTAGAAAAAAAACATGCAACCGCACAAAATATTAACAAAACAAAAAAATGTAACTGCCAGCAAAAAATAACAAAAAAACACGTAAATGCCAGCATGAAATAACAAAAAACCTAACCGCCCATACGAAATATTAAAAAAAACCTAACCGCCCACACAAAATATTAACAAAGACCTAAACCGCCAATCCCCACATTGCAAAATAATAAAGTAATTAACCCCAAATCTGCAAATTAAACAATGCAAATAACATAATTGAAATATTAACCCATAAACCGCCAACCCTCCACATCGCAATAAACCGAATTAATCTATTAACCTCTAAACTGCCAACCCCTCACATTGCAATAAACCTAATTAACTGATTAACCCCTAAACTGCCAAACTCCCACATTGCAATAAACCTAATTAACCTATTAACTCCTAAACCACCAACCCCCACAACACAAATAACTAATTTAATTACTAAGCCCCCTAACCTAACACCCCCTAAATTAACCCCAATTACATAAAATAAAAAATACTAAGTTACAATTAAAATAAAATAAAAATAACATTAATTTAAAAATAAAACCTAACATTAAATTACAAAAAAAAATTATCTTAAATTACAAAAAATAAAAAAGTCTAAATATACAGAAAAAAATAAACAAAATTATCAAAAATAAAAAAAATAAACCTAATCCTATGAAAATAAAAAAGCCCCCCAAAATAAAAACACCCCCTATTCTTAACTAAACTACCAATAGCCCTTAAAGGAGCCTTTTGTAGGGCGATTTCCTAAGTTAAACAGCTTGTTTACATGTGCAAAATACTAAGTCCCCCAACAGTAAAAACCCCCACCCACCAAAGCCCCAAAAATAAAAAAACCTAAACTACCCATTGCCCCAAAGGATAATTTGTATGGTCATTGCCCTTAAAAGGGCATTCAGCTATTTTACAGCCCAAAAAGTCCAATGGAGAAGGTCTTCTTCCAGGTGGTGAAGTCTTCTTAGAGGCGGCAACATAATTTTTTAGTGCGGGGACCTCTTCTAGCTTCATCCAGGACCAAGGCAATGCAGAGCAGAGGTGACTGTGGAACAAGGCCAGTGATCGCAGAGCCATCCAGCATGGAGATCCTCTTTGTTGATCACCGCCGCACACTTAGGATTGAATGCAAGGTACCCGTTTAAAAATGGGGTACCTTGCATTAATATTTACTGACATTTTCAAATCAGCCAATAGGATGAGAGCTACTGAAATCCCTTTGGCTGATTTGAACAGTCAATAGGATTTCAGTAGCTCTAATCCTATTGGCTGATTTCAAAATTCCAGCCAAGAGGAAAGCAAGGTACCCCAATTTATCTTCCATTAAATTTTTAGTGCACGACGGAGATCAGATGAACAGGATCTTCAATGCTGCTGAGGACCGCCGCCGATGAGGTCCACTGCCACTGAGGACTACCGCTCTGGATCCGCAAATCGGGGAAGACCGCTCTGCACCTCTGATTAGTGCCTGGAAGTAGACCTTCAATGCCGGACTTCAGGAATGGTATATATAAATACCTATTTGGGGCTTAGTCTTAGACTATTTTTTTATTTTTTGGGGTGACTTTTTGTTTTTAGATTAGGGTTTTTTTTTTAGCTGTAAAAGACCTGAATGCCCTTTTAAGGGCAATGCCCATATAAATGCTCCTTTAGGGGCAATGGGTAGCTTAGGTTTTTTTAGACTTAGTTTTTTTTTATTTTGGAGGGGTTGATTGGGTGGGGGGTTTACTGTTAGGGGGTAATTGATCATTTTTTTAGGTAAAGAGCTGTTTAACGTAGGGCAATTCCCTGCAAAAGCCCTTTTAAGGGCTATTGGTAGTTTAGTATTAGATAAGGGGGTGTTTTTATTTGGGGGTATTTTTTATTTTTATAGGGTTATTAGTTTAGGTTTACATTTTTTATTTTGGATAGCTTTGTTTATTTTTCTGTAATTTCACATTTTTTATTTTGTGTTATATAAGCTTTGGGCCTTGTATTTTTTTTTAAATAGACTGCCCTTTAGGCAGACTCATTGCCTAATATATATTTATTTCCAATGGTCTGAGGAAGGGGTGTTGTGACCCTGAAACGTCACCAATATGAAATGAATATTGTATATTCAACAAATCCAGTGAGTGAAGTCCATATATATATATATATATATATATATATATATATATATATATATATATATACACACATTATATGCCTTTCCATTCAAACACCTTGTGATATAACAACTTTGAACCCTTGAACATTTTCATTAATATTTATATTACACATTTTTTATCAGATAGTGTACATATCCAAGTTTATGCTAGATCACTAGTCACGCAAACCCAATGCGCTAATTTAGTTTGGATTTAAACGAACACGTTTACTTTCAACTTGTAATAAGCTTGCATGTTAGCTAATGTTAGCACACTGCTTGTAGTCTAGCCCAAAATAAGCAGAGTAACTTGCTAGTTGCTAAAGAGGACTGCAAGCACAATGTTTAACTTCACTGTGTACTGCGCTCTGTCTGAATTTCAAATAGAAGCTCAAGAGGTGGGAGTCTGTGTATGCATCAGCTTGCTATGGGGGCTGC
The DNA here is from genome assembly GCF_027579735.1 of Bombina bombina. Classification (NCBI taxonomy): domain Eukaryota; kingdom Metazoa; phylum Chordata; class Amphibia; order Anura; family Bombinatoridae; genus Bombina; species Bombina bombina. The sequence goes on along the minus strand of NC_069501.1, from coordinate 131,373,927 downwards.
TTGATTACTATTATTTCATTTTAGCCTTGCATATGTGCTTGATTTCTTTTTTGCACAAATAATTATGTGCCCAGCAATGTTCCCTACCACTCAAGCTCCTTATAGGTGAACAACTGGTCTGCCTTTTACAAGTGCATAAGTGTGAGTCTGCATAAATTTGAATATAAAGAGGAAAATACTAGAGGGGGGGTAATTGCCCCCTCTTGCCCCCTTCTGGATGCTTATGATTCTGCTTTATATATAGTTTAGTGTAAATTAGATAAAGGGCACATCCAGGTACCAGCACTGCCACTCGTGTTTATAAGAAGTGCCTTTGAACACTGTTACCACTTGCACTCCACAGACTCAACCACTTGGTGAGCTGCACTTGGGATATCAATTTTGTTTACAGCTTGAATTCTTTATAATTAAAACAGCTTACTTATGTTATGCATTGCATATTCCTGTATTTTGCTTGCATTAAATTAATTCAAGTGTTGCCTCCCTCTTTAGCTACAAAGCATGACAAAGTCATTTGTTTAACCAAATACTTCTGAAGAGATTATTTGCTGCAGGGGCACTCTTAATGTGGACAGGAAAACTTTCATACAAAAACAAAAATGTTTCATGATCTTTAGAACTTGTTATCAAGGCAGGAACACTCGTTATTTCCTTGGCTAGAAAAAAAACGTCATTGCTTTTCAGACTATCACTGTTACAGAACATCTTCATGGTTAATCAAGCTACCTCAGATAACCTCTCACAGACAGGGAGGGCTCCTACACATATCATCATCATTTGATCTCTGATCCACTACTCTATACATCTAAATTGGAGTTTAAACTTTGACTGTTAAAAATAGCCACTGACACCAATGAACAACGGAAGTCCCTTTATAACAAGTACACTTTCTACTGTTCTTAAAGGTATGTGAACAAAAGCTCATTTAGTAAAAAAATATATATGTTAAATTCAAGTAAAAATAAAAAGAAACAGGGTGTGTTAAAAATAGCAATCAAGTTACTTGTTTTCTTGTAAAAATTAGCACTTTGAAATTCTCAGTGTAACCACTGCCTATAGGTACATCAAGGAGCTGACTTTCTGAGAACTTAAAGGGACACTGAACCCAAATGTTTTCTTTTGTGATTCAGATAGAGTATGCAATTTTAAGCAACTTTCTAATTTACTCCTATTATCATTTTTTCTTCGTTCTCTTTCTATCTTTATTTGAAAAGAAAGTCCAGCACCTTGGACAGCACTTGTTTATTGGTTGATGAATTTATCCACCAATCAGCAAGAACATCCCAAGTTGTTCACCAAGATGGGCCGGCATTTAAACCTACATTCTTGATTTTCAAATAAAGATACCAAGAGAATGAAGAGCATTTGCTAATAGGAGTACATTAAAAAGTTGCATAAAATTGCATGCTCTATCTGAATCACAAAATAAAAAAATTGGGTTCAGTGTCCCTTTAAGTTGCATTCTGTCCCTCTGAGCATGGACAAAATTACTTCCTGTCATTGTTCAGAGAATGTTAGTGAAAGCAAGCTCACATTGCTCTAGAAGATTTATGATATGAAGCTATATATGTATGCCTTCCTGTAAAAACATCAACAACCTTGTGGGGCTTTAACAGGAAATAAGGGACCCTGCACAACTGAAGTTATAAAAGGAAATAAAAGGTAAACATCTTTTTAAAATGACAAATAGTACATGCTGCAATGATTTATATTAAGTATGACAAACTGCTTAGTGATTTTATTTTATTACAACAATGAAACACACAGTTTTAAATCACTTTTAAGTGCTCTCCAGTAAAATTCTCCTATACTATCAGCCAATCCATTTATTAAATTGTCGAGTGTGATTGTAAAAAGTGCAAAACGTTTTCCTCCTTTACTAATATTTTATCCTGGGCAGAGGATTCAATATGTAATACAAAAAACTCTATTATGTGAATTAGGGGCAGCTTCCCCATTGAGGTTTGTTGAAGCTACTGTAGTTAAATTTGCCACAAGATATGGAGGTAAAGCACAGTAACAGGAGTTCAGTAGGGGTATAAAGCACCAAAGTATCTGTGCCTTTGGAGCTTCAAGAAGGATAAACAATTAACTTGTCACAGTGCTTTTAAATATAGTTGAATAATATATGGACTTTTATTTTCCATTAAGGAAGCTTTCTTGCTAAACAAGTATAAATATTTTTTTCTTTAATTGTATTTTCGTGAATTGCAATTTATATATTTCATTGCCATTCATTTATTTAATAATATTTCACATCCTTTAAAAAACATAGATGTTAAACTCTTCTACCTGCTACACAAAACAAAAATAAAAGCGCAAAAGTAAACCGAGGTTTATATGCACAATTTAACTGAAACACCATATTTATATATTGTGATATTTCTCTTTCCATTTTGTCATGGTAAAGTTGTCAGGGAGTTTGGTCTCTAAATACTCATATATATTTTTCACTCACTACTTTTTTAGACCTTTTTTATTGACCCAACACCAATTAACTTAATGCTACATATGCAGCAATGTAAATAACATGTGATATAGCATTCAGGAAGGAACAGTGACATAATATGGAATAAACCAGATGTGCCAATCACACAGAAAATTCTATAAATATTAGTAATGTTTTCCTTCATCTTACATTACTCTACAATTCCCAATGTTGATTGCATACATTACATTTCTTTAAGTAATGTACAAAGTATTGCACACACTGACTGAAAGGAATATATTCAGTGGAATAAGTTTTGTGTGGTAAAGTTTCTGTCAAGTATACTTAAAAAAAATGCTTGACTGATCTAAAATGCTGAATGCTTTCCCATGGCAATGTTTTTCACTTACAGGGGTGGTAAGCACATTTAAACATTCTAAAAGTCAAAAAAGCCATGTATAGTATTATGTCATTTTTAATTCAAACAAGCAGATCTTTATTGAGAGGGTCATTAAAAAGACATTAAAGGGACATTACACTCTTCATGCACCTACTTCTAAATATGGGTGCAGCTATATTGGAACTTAGGTTACACTGCAGATATCTGAAGGAGAGTTGCTGCACATGTGCAAACAAGTCAGTACTGGAAGGTAGATTTAAACATGTTTGTATGCTTTGGGGTGTATAAAGTAAAGTTGTGGAAGTTGCTCTTATCAGGAACACTAAGGGCTAGATTACTAGTGGAGCGCTAAATATGACTTGCATGCAAGGGATATTAGCAGTGCACTGAGTAATACCAGTGCACACTAATGTGCACTGGTATTACAAGTAAAGCACAATGTGAACGTGAGGTTGCGTTCACATTGCTAGAAAGCATTGCACGTACGAGAGCAAGCTTCCATAGGCTCCAAAGACGGCATCAGAACCTTGCGCACCAAAGTTGCGCAGCGATGGCAGCATATTTTTAAATATACAGTATATGTATATGACTATATACATATATATTTATGTGTTAATATGTGTATATACATATATTAACACATAAATATATATGCATATAAGCATGTACATATACTAACATTGTGGTCTATAAGAACACACAGTTCACATACACCGCAATGTAAAGGCCCTTTTCAGTGCAACTTTAAAAAACTGCACCCAAAAACTGCCTTGTGTAGTTGTTTTTATTAAAAAAAAATGCTATTTTTTTTTTATTAAAAAACTACAATGCCCTCTATTTTGAGGGCATTTGGGGCACTTTTAGAAAATTAAACAGAGATTGGATCTCTGTTTAATTTTGTGAGAGCTAATTGCTACCACAAGCTTGCAGTAGCAATAACCTGCCACTTGTAATGGTTGGCTAATTATCGCACGCCCACAAATGGGCAAATTTGCTTTAGCAGCAAACAGGAAGTGATTATGCTGTGTGTCAAACAGTCTGACGACTTATGAAATCCAATAAGACAGGTTGCAAATGGATGTTCAGAAGTTCTTTGCCCGCTGCCTGTTTTCTTAGATACTGTGTCCCAGATTTACCAAAGACCAGGAGGACAGGGGCATACATCTTTACCCCTGCCTGCTGGGCATCACATCTAGCAGGCTGCAATATGCTGCCAACATTTTTCATTGCACACTACAGCTAGTGTGCAACACTGCCCCCTGTTTGCGCGCAGCCAATCAGGGGCTGTCAATCTTCTAGGTTGGAAAAGTTCAGGGGATTGAGATATGCCACATAACAGGTGGCAAAGTGGTTTAAGAAGCAGTGGTCATGCGATCCTTCAGCTGAAGGCTGCAATCACAGCTTTATAAATGGAGCCCTATATCCTACATATTCACAAAGACCATTTCAATTAACACTAAATGGTTTACCCATTACATTTACACAGACCTAGAAGGATATGCAACAGATTCTTACATATTAAAACATTGCAGATCTACAATATACTTATGGCCAATCAATTCAAAGAGATTATGTTTTTAAAACACTTTCAAGATGTAATCTCGTTTAAACAATCTAATGAATTTGTTCCCACAAACATGCTTCCTACATAAAAATGCAACTTTTTTTTACCTTACCATGGGAATATTGGTTTCAACTAAATATTTCGGAATGTGCTATTTTATTTCAAGATGATGGAACTTACATTTTTTCCTAGGAGATAAAAACAGATTAGTTATAACAGTTATGATTTTCTGGGGGTTACATTTAATTGATCAGTTTTTTTATACATATGCACAGTTTTTAGAAGAACTGTAATAAATTATGCATAATAGTGCACTCAAAAAACAAACTTGGCAAATATTAAAGCATTAATTCCCATTCAGTGCTTTTTTTTCATATATAATTTTTAATAATACTCTAGTAGCTGCCAGTTCATAAAAAAAGGTTGCTGGGAAATCATTGCATGGTGTCTTTCAAAAATCTGTCATAGCTACACCAGTTATTGAAAAAAAATGCAAATAGAGTGTGCATGAAAATGTGTATATCATTTCAAACAGCTGTGATGAAAACCTTTTACATGACAAACAACATTTTTGAGCACAGCTTCTGATGGATGCATATGCACCTTGCTCATTCTTGATTTAGCAAAAACTAAGCATGGTAGATCCTGGTGTACAGAGTTTTATATTTCTTTTCATCGTGTTCCTTTTTATATCAAATAAAATATTATTTTTATTTATAGCTATAAAATAGTAGGTCATACTAATTTTTGTATACATATTAGTAAATGGAAAGTTTACAGCAAATTTGGAGCTAAACATTATTGCATCATGCTCTGCTGCGTCTAGGGTGGGAAACAAAGAAAAAAGGTTAGTGACTCCCTCCTGCACTCCCCTTCCTTATAACACCTTTACCTCCAGTTCCACCCCTGTCCCTACTCATGACCAATGTCTGCTCTCCTTATCTCATGCCTCTACCCCCCACCTGGCACACCTAGATCAACTTTTGTTCTCTCCCAGCAGCCCCTCCCTTATGACGTTCCCCTCACATACGTTCCATGCACTAGTTTAAGGTGAGGAGGCTGCATTCCTTTGCCCAATACATGTATAACACCCAACAAACCATAACCCCACGATCCCCGTTTCTCTTATCTAATTCTTATCTAAAATAAAAACACAGACACAGTAGTTATGGCGAAATGTGGAAAGGTCACGATTTTATTACTTAATTGAATTTTGCCACCTTTAACTATATCTTGCAAAATTCAGCCATAAATCAACTCAATAAAACACCAAATAATGCCCTTGCATTAAAACCAGAATTTTGGGAACCACGCCTAGGGGGGTGTAACCACTACCCCCCCCTGGCAGGGCAGCTTGGAGAAGGGAGAACCCACGGCATAGCCCTCCCCCTAGATAGACCACCGGATCACCCCACAGGGCTGGGTATGCCGCGGGATCCTCCCCTTCAGCCCCGCCCACGTGTCGTGCACAAACTTCACCGCTTGCTGCGATTGTATGCTCAATACTATGTCAAAAACAGCTGCCGTTTTCTATCCTCCAGTCAGCGTAGACCGCCAGGTCACCTGCTGCCCTTCGGTTGCGCTGTGTTCTTCCCCTTATTGAGGAGCACGGGCGGTCTTACTGCAACTCAACCAATTAGTCAACATCCTGCCCTTAGCCGTGCAAGTACTGCCTTCTCACGTGACCTCTCCGGTTATTGCATCATGCTCTGCTGCGTCTAGGGTGGGAGGGTGGGAAACAAAGAAAAAAGGTTAGTGACTCCCTCCTGCACTCCCCTTCCTTATAACACCTTTACCTCCAGTTCCACCCCTGTCCCTACTCCTGACCAATGTCTGCTCTCCTTATCTCATGCCTCTACCCCCCACCTGGCACACCTAGATCAACTTTTGTTCTCTCCCAGCAGCCCCTCCCTTATGACGTTCCCCTCACATACGCTCCATGCACTAGTTTAAGGTGAGGAGGCTGCATTCCTTTGCCCAATACATGTATAACACCCAACAAACCATAACCCCACGATCCCCGTTTCTCTTATCTAATTCTTATCTAAAATAAAAACACAGACACAGTAGTTATGGCGAAATGTGGAAAGGTCACGATTTTATTACTTAATTGAATTTTGCCACCTTTAACTATATCTTGCAAAATTCAGCCATAAATCAACTCAATAAAACACCAAATAATGCCCTTGCATTAAAACCAGAATTTTGGGAACCACGCCTAGGGGGGGTGTAACCACTACCCCCCCCCCCCCCTGGCAGGGCAGCTTGGAGAAGGGAGAACCCACGGCATAGCCTTCCCCCTAGATAGACCACCGGATCACCCCACAGGGCTGGGTATGCCGCGGGATCCTCCCACCTCCCCTTCTGCCCCGCCCACGTGTCGTGCACAAACTTCACCGCCACCAAAAGAGCCCCTCTTTCGGCCCACCATTCTCCGCCATTCGTGACCTTTCCTTACCTCCACCAGCTCTTGGCACATCCCTCTGATGTCCACCAGCATGTGGTCATTCCCCTCATCCATGAGGTGTACTCCATCCCGTCTGAGCAGCTCCTCCTTTTGGCTGCTATCAATGGGTGCTCTACTACTCTGCCCCCTATCTCCTTCATTACCTTTGCTGCTACCTGATTCACCTTTCTCCTTGATCTATACTTACTCGTATACGAGTTCCTTCAGTACAAGCTTGACACTATGTTGGACCATATCACCAGCACTGATGGCCCTGCTACCTTTACCCAACTCATTCCTTCTGCCACTTTCTCTTCTGGCTCTCTGAGGGGGTATGCTCCTATATTGTTTTCCCTGAGGTGTATAATCAGGGCATCAGGACATCCCTATCTTAACCTTGCCTGCTGTACTGTTGGCACTAACTCATCCCACCTTATCCCTCTTTTGCCTATCCATATGATGCTAGCTTCCTTATGCAAAAAAACTATGTGTACCCCTTGCCCTGACGCTGCTGCCCTAGCCTGCGCCCAATAAACGTAGGAATGCCCACTATCCAGACTCTTAATGTTTTGCCTGTAATAAAACAAATTTCACACGTTAGTAACTATTCATCTGTGCTTTTCCAAACCTCGCCGCACACCAAACCAACACAGCAATAATAATACCATCTTATCTATATCCCTCCTGCCTTACTTTCTCGCATCCTAATGTATGACTTATAGGCTGCCGATTTCCATCTCCCCAGTTTTTTATCTGTTCCTCTGAACCGCCTCTGCTCTCTGCAGCGGTTGCCGCACCTATTCTAAAGGAGTGTGGTGCAAAGTATGCACTCCCCCACCCTAGCTTCCTCACCACCCTCTGCAGTACACTTTTGAATTGAAAGTTTGTTACCTCCGACCCATCCGCATGCCGCAGGAATGTTCGCCCTTTGCCCCTTTGAGTTGCTAGATAACTTTTCACACAGGCCACCGGGCACAGTGTCCCTCCTGTCCCTACCATATTCAACCATGCCCCTTTTCCTTCTGTATCTGTCTTGGATCATCTTACAAATACCAGCACTGCTTCCTCCCCGCATCTCACGTCCCCTGTTTCTACTCCCCCTTTTCCTACCTTCCTGTTTTTTGGCAGCAGCTCCCCTATCCTCATTGCTCTGTGGAAAGCCACTATGAATGCTGTCCTGAAAATTATCACCTCATCTGTGCTTGCGCAAACCCCTGACAATACCCCTACCATTCTTTCCAATCTATCTTCTGTTACTGGTTCCCTCCTATCTGTTACCTTCTCCTCATCTCTCCCCCATGCCCCCACAATCTTTTTCACTATGAACTTCTTAGTCCAATCTATTCCACAATATAGCTGCGTGCAATATGCTATCCCCGCTAGCACTGATCCTAACCGCTCTTTTTTAACTCCTTCTCTCCTTAGCTCCATCAACCTTTCTAGGAATCTTCCTTCCTCCCCTTCTCGTGTCCCCTTCCTATACTTACACCATAGTTCCCCATATTTTCTGTAAACCGCCCATTTACTTGGTGCCAGGGCCTTCGACGAGTTCCTTGATTCTGTCTATCCGTTGCCAATCTGCCAAAGAAGTCCAGGGCAACATTCACCTTTGTGTCTGGCATTGGGGTCTAGACCCTAAACTTCTCCCATTTAAAACGGTATAGCATGTCCACCACTATATTTCTGAAACCTGGAATATGTTTGGCCCTGATACAGATGTTATGCTTTAAACATTTCAGACCCAAGGTACCTAATTACTGGTAGCGATGATGCCGATAGAAGGTTGATGACCTCTACCACTCCCCTGTTGTCCGACCAACAGATTAAATTTCTATTTGCCAACTCCTCGCCCCATAAGTCTATTGCTACCACTAAGGGGAATAGCTCCAGCAGTTCCAAGTTCTTAACCCAATCCATTTCCTTCCATCTTTCTGGTCACCCTCCTGCGCACCACTTTCCCTCTTTCCATAAAAAACTCAAGCTCCTCCGATAGAATTTCCTTCTCCCAAATCCTCACCCCATTAAACTGGATCAAGAATGAATCCCACACTTTGAGATCTTCCTTCAATTATTTGGTTATTCTGATTTTATGTTCTGGCTTCTTTATTCCACAGGTACTCAACTCCAATCCTCTCTTAAATACTCTGCCCACTCGTATAACCTTACACGCAAAGTTAAAAAATTCCTAGGACTTTCTTCATTTCCCTGAGCGATATTTTTCTACTCCCTACAATTTCCCTTATCAGATCCCTGGCCTTTTTCCCCTTCTCCTCTGGTAACTCGCATTGGCCCTTCACGGAATCTATGACTATACCTAGCAAGACTAGTTTGGTACAAGGCCCCTCTGTCTTCTCCATAGCTACCGGTACTCCCAAAATTTTCCAACATTTGCAAATAATTCACCTTTAACCTTTCGCAATCGTTAGCTCCCGCTAAGCCCATCCACAAAAAAAAAATTAATCTAAATAGCGAACAACATTGCCCATACCAGACTTCTTAATGCTTAACCAATGCAAAAAAGAACTAAACGAAATTGAACACCCTATGGGTAAACGTTTATCAACATAATAGTTGCCATTAAAACTTGCAACCCCTTAATTTAAAACTCTCTGTGTTAAGGGGCAACAAACGAAATGCTGAATCTATGTCAATTTTTAATAACAAAGCTCCCTTACCCAAAGCCCGCGCCATATGCACTGCCCTGTCAAAAGACTGCATCATTTACTGACCCTCCCCTGGGGTAAGATAGGTGTTGGATCATCCTGTACTTGCCCTACTAAATACTCAATAGTTTTTTCTTTAAATGTGCCTGCCATCCTCCCTAATTTTACCTCCTTGTCCAATTTCTCTTGCAGCAAACTGGTACCACAAAACCCTCAGACAAACTATGCTCTAGAAATTTTCTATCCTCTATGTTCTCATATGCCAGTAGTTCCTGTAACAACCTATCTATCTTCAGTGGTGTTTTGGCCAACCCCCAATCCAACTCCACTACTGGTATTACCCTGCCCTTGAAAGGAATACCTGGGCCTATTCACGTTGCCTCTTTTACAATCCACACCAGAGTGACTCCCGTTACAATATCTACCACATGCCTATATTTACAGGAATTCCCTCTATCACACCTCTTATCGTAAAGACAAAATTATTTTTCTGCCATTGCATGGTGTTTATCAGCTTATATCCCCTATGCAACCCCTCCTCCTATGACATTACACATATTAATTAATCAATCCAGGAGAAGCATGACCATCTGAAACTGTAAACCAGGCTTATCTAGCTTCTAAACAATGCTTAAAACAACAATCCACCCCTTACTTCCCTTTGCTAACAAAGTAACCTCCTTAAGCTGTTCCCTTAGTATTCTGTCAGTACACTGTACTAAGGAATTTAAACTTTAGTTTTTAATTCCCTGCAATCCCATTAATTTATAACCTTCCCTTCTCCCGACTGATTTTCTTTAATTAATAATAATACAGACCGACACAAAAGTTTGGCGTTCTCTCCCCTCCATTAGATATTTTGTTCATTAGAATATCTTGGAGGTGTATTCAATAAATATTAGTAAAATTTAGGAGTGCCCTCCTAATGAGATTATTAATGGATTATAAATATCAATAATTAATTACAATAATACATTTTTTGTCAGCAATACCTCCAATTCATATAGTAGAATTTTAGCAGAGCATCCCAGAAAATTGTTATATAATCTCAGTAGCGCACTCCAAAATAATACTATTGAGATATCTAGCAATTAATGACAATACAATTATTATCAAATATTAATATTTAAACCCAAATAAAATATTTCCTAATTTCTGAACAGGTTATTTTTTTATTTTATAAACACAGTGATTATATTTATGCAGTAAATAGAATATTGATTATGACCAGATACATATTAATTGATTTTTACCATATTAAAATTATAATATAAAGCAAGGTATAGAAATATTAATATTAATTAATATTCAATGAAATCGCCTGTATCCTGGATATGGTCACCATATTATTAGGAATTAAAGGGACACAGAACTCAAACCCCCTCCCCCGTGACTTAGACAGAGCATGCAACCCCAAGCAACCCCCTAATATACTCCCCCCATTAATGCTCATGCCCTCCTGCTATCCCTATCCAAAAAAGAAGGCATCTAAGCTTTTTTTTATTTTTTTATTTATAATTCAGAACTTTGAACAGCACTTTTTATTGGTGGAAGAATTTATCACCAATCAGCAAGGACAACCCAGGTTGTTCACCAACAATGGGCCGGCATCTAAACTTACATTCTTGCATTTCACATAAAGATACCAAGAGAACAAACAAAAACCCTACTATAGGAGCGAACCAGAGAAGCCGGCCAAAATCTCATGCCCCATCCGAATCACGAAAGAAAAAACCCGGGCCCAGCGTCCCCAGAACCATAATAAAACTAATAAACTATAAATATCACAATTTAATGCTACTAGATAACAATTATAATTAGCCAGTAACAATAACCAATTTGGCATATGGCTTATTTAACAACATTTAGCTAGCAAATGTCCAAACCGAATAGAATTCCTGGCGGTATAATATAGCTATCTAACCAAAATAGTCTTACATGACTTAAATAATCAATCAGAACAATGTATACCTTACTAACAGATAAATATATCAACCAATACAGCCTAATAAGTCAGATCAAGCCACAATACAATTTTAAAAACATTACCAGTAACTAAAAATTAACTTTTTCCACAGTGATAAATTCACAATAGGATAAGGATAATTATTATATAGGATACACTAATATATTAATATAAATTTATAGACATAACAATACACATTTAAATCACAGCTTCGGCTATGCTATTGCTATAAAGAAAGCTTAAGCAGTAGTACAAATTTATACGTTACCAGCAGCAATTTAGCAATGATTGAGCTTTCAACATCCAAAGTTCTTTCCCAAACAAAGAAAAAAGGTTAGTGACTCCCTCCTGCACTCCCCTTCCTTATAACACCTTTACCTCCAGTTCCACCCCTGTCCCTACTCCTGACCAATGTCTGCTCTCCTTATCTCATGCCTCTACCCCCCACCTGGCACACCTAGATCAACTTTTGTTCTCTCCCAGCAGCCCCTCCCTTATGACGTTCCCCTCACATACGCTCCATGCACTAGTTTTCCTCTTCCTCCAGACATACTGCTGATCCATCGGGTCGAAAACTTCCAGTTTTGTTTAATCGCTCCACAGAACAGAATGCCAAAACTTCTGTGTCTTATTTATATGATTTTGAGCATATTGGAGCTTACTTTCTTGTGCTTTTTGGTGAGTAGTGGTGTATGTCTTGGAGCTCTGGCATGGAAACATTCTGTGTTTAGAACGTGCCTTACTGTGCAAACTAAAACCTCTGTGCCTGTTGCCACCAAGCCTTGCTACAGGTCTTTCTTCTCAAACTGCCTTTGCAGAAATCTGGTTGCTGCCACGTCCAGGTAGTGTAACCACTGTTCCTTTAACTTTGAACTTGCAAACTATTTTTGACAATAAACCTGATTTGCAATGGTGTTGAATAATTTTGATAACAATTATGTTTATATATATATATATATATATATATATATATATATATATATATATATTCATGCAGGTTTCAGGAAAAGCACTCCTCTGGATTTAAACAAACATAAACATTTATTGGTATATCATATTGTATCTGAGGATGGGGGCAACCACGAAAACGTTTATACCAATAAATGTTTATGTTTGTTTAAATCCGGAGGACTGCTTTTCCTGAAACCTGCATGACTGTTATTTGATTTGAAGAGCACCACGGTGGTTGGAACTTTATAGTGTGCTGGGCTCATCAGCTTTGGTATATAAATATAAATATATATATATATATAGATATAGATATAGATATATATATAGATATTGTATATATAAATATGTATACATATGTTTTTATGTATTTATATGTGTTTATATATTTTAATGTCAGCTTTTTACAGTTATGTTGCATCATTTTCAAGTGATTTAGCATATGAGTGTTATGCTCCTTTAAGGAAATAATGCATATGTCAGATAATGTACTAAGCAGAGGAAGCAGCTTTGCTTGTGGTCTTGCTAATACAAACCTGCTTACCACAAGTTGTAAAGCCCACTCAATGCAGAGATGAATGTACAATTTCCCAAGCTTGTACATATGATCAATGAACTGACATCAGACTTGTGAAATCAAAAGAAAAACACTGTTTTTTTTAAGATAGTCTGGACATTACAATAAAATCTGAAAAAAAATTGGTATAGAATGTTTATGACCATAATATATATTTTTTTCAATTTAATTCTATGAATAAATTTGCTTTGTTCCCATTGTATCCTTGGGTCGCTGTATGGTTGCTGCACATATATGCCTCTTGTCAGTGGCTCATTAAACATGTTCAGCTAGCTCCCAGAAGTGCATTGCTGCTCCTTCAGAAATGGATACCAAGAGAATGAAGCAAATTTAATAATAGAAGTAAATTTGAAAGTTGCTTAAAATTAAATATCCTGTCTGAATCATGAAAGAACATTCGGCCAGATTACGAGTTGTGCGTTAAAGGCTGTGCGGTGCTAACAAGCAGTTTTCTCTCAACGCTCACTTACCTACAGCGCTGGTATTACAGGTTTTTACAAACCCGGCGTTAAAAGGCAAGAAGTGAGCGATGAGCAAAATTGAGCTCCATACCGCACTCTAATACCAGCGCTGCTTAAGTCAGCGGTGAGCTGGTGTAACATGCTCGTGCACTTTTTCCCCATAGGAATAAACAGGGAGAGCCGGCTGAGAAAAAGTCTAACACCTGCAAAAAAGCACCGTAAAACTCCTTAACGCAGCCCCATTGATTCCTATGGGGAAATAAAATTTATGTTTACACCTAACACCCTAACATGAACCCTGAGTCTAAACACCCCTAATCTTACACTTATTAACCCCTAATCTGATACCCCCGACATCGCCGACACCTGCATTATACTTATTAACCCCTAATATGCCACTCCTGACACTGCCACCACCTACATTATATGTATTAACCCCTTATCTGCTGCCCACAACATCGCCGACACCTAGATTATTTTTATTAACCCCTAATCTGCCGCCCCCAATGTCGCAGCAAACCTACCTACACTTATTAACTCCAATCTGCCGCCCCCAACGTCACCGCCACTATAATAAACATATTAACCCCTAAACCGCCGCACTCCCGCCTCGCAAACATTAGTTAAATATTATTAACCCCTAATCTGCCGTCCCTAACATCGCTGCCACCTACCTACATTTATTAACCCCTAATCTGCCGCCCCCAACGTCGCCGCTAACACCTAAACCTAAGTCTAACCCTAACCCTAACACCCACTAACTTTAATGTAATTCAAATAAATCTAAATAAAAATTAATATTATTACCTAAATAATTCCTATTTAAAACTAAATACTTACCTATAAAATAAACCCTAAGCTAGCTACAATATAACTAATAGTTACATTGTAGCTATTTTAGGGTTTATTTTTATTTTACAGGCAAGTTTGTATTTATTTTAACTAGGTACAATAGTTATTAAACAGTTATTAACTATTTAATAACTACCTAGCTAAAATAAATACAAAAGTACCTGTAAAATAAAATCTAACCTAAGTTACATTGACACCTAACACTACACTATAATTAAATATACTTACTAAATTAACAACAATTAAATAAATTAAATTACATTAGCTACAGTACAAAAACCCTCCACTAAATTTCAGAAAATAATAAAAAATGACAAGATATTTAAACTAATTACATCTAATCTTAAAGCCCTATCAAAATAAAAAAAAAGCCCCCCCAAAAGAAAAGAAAACCCTAGCCTAAACTAAACTTTTGCGGGGCATTGCCCCAAAGTAATCAGCTCTTTTATCTGTAAAAAAAAATACAAACAACCCCCCCAACAGTAAAATCCACCACCCACACAACCAACACCCCAAATAAAATACTATCTAAAAAAACCTAAGCTCCCCATTGCCCTGAAAAGGGCATTTGGATGGGCATTGCCCTTAAAAAAACAGTTAGCTCTATTGCAGGCCCAAACCCTAACCTAAAAATAAAACCCACCCAATACACCCTTAACAAATCCTAACACTAACCCCCTGAAGATCGACTTACTGTTCTGAAGACCGGACATCCATCCTCAAGGAAGCGGCAGAAGTCTTCATCCAACTAGACTGAAGTCCTCAACGAAGCCAGGAGAAGTCTTCATCTAAGCCAGACGAAGTGGTCCTCCAGACGGGCAGAAGTCTTCATCCAGACGGCATATCTATCTTCATTCATCCAACGCGGATGTATCTTACTGAATGACGGTTCCTTTAAGTGACGTCATCCAAGATGGCATCCCTTAGATTCCGATTGGCTGATAGAATTCTGTCAGCCAATCGCAATTAATCCTATTGACTGATCTAATCAGTCGATAGGATTGAGCTTGCATTCTATTGGCTGTTCCAATCAGCCAATAGAATGCAAGCTCAATCCTATTGGATGATTGGATCAGCCAATAGGATTGAAGTTCAATCCTATTGGCTGATTACATCAGCCAATAGGATTTTTTCTACCTTAATTCCGATTTGCTGATAGAATTCTATCAGCCAATCGGAATCTAAGGGACGCCATTTTGGATGACGTTACTTAAAGGAACCGTCATTCAGTAAGAAGACCCCGGATGAAGAGGATGCTCCACGTCAGATCTCTTGAAAATGGAGCCGCTCCGCGTCGGATGGATGAAGATAGAAGATGCCGTCTGGATGAAGACTTCTGCTTCGTTGAGGACTTCGGCCCGGTTGGATGAAAAATTCTGCCGCTTTGTTGAGGATGGATGTCCGGTCTTCAGAACAGTAAGTCGATCTTCAGGGGGTTAGTGTTAGGTTTTTTAAGGGTGTATTGGGTGGGTTTTATTTTTTAGATTAGGGTTTGAGCCGCAAAAGAGCTAACTGCCCTTTTAAGGGCAATGCCCATCCAAATGCCCTTTTCAGGGCAATGGGGAGTTTAGGTTTTTTTTAGATAGTATTTTATTTCGGGGGTTGGTTGTGTGGGTGGTGGGTTTTACTGTTGGGGGTTGTTAGTATTTTTTTTTTACAGGTAAAAGAGCTGATTACTTTGGGGAAATGCCCCGCAAAAGGACTTTAAAGGGCTATTGATAGCTTAGTTTAGGCTAGGGTTTTTTGTTTTATTTGGGGGGGGGCTTTTTTATTTTTATAGAGCAATTAGATTAGGTGTAATTAGTTTAAATATCTTGTAATTTGTTTATTATTTTCTGTAATTTAGTGGGGGGTTTTTTTTGTACTTTAGCTAATTAAATTTAATTTATTTAATTGTTTTTAATTTAGTAAATGTATTTAATTATAGTGTATTGTTAGGTGTTATTGTAACTTAGGTTAGGTTTTATTTTACAGGTAAATGTGTATTTATTTTAGCTAGGTAGTTATTAAATAGTTAATAACTATTTAGTAACTATTCTACCT
This sequence comes from Bombina bombina, assembly GCF_027579735.1. Lineage (NCBI taxonomy): Eukaryota > Metazoa > Chordata > Amphibia > Anura > Bombinatoridae > Bombina > Bombina bombina. The sequence goes on along the minus strand of NC_069501.1, from coordinate 131,357,579 downwards.
AGTTAAAATAAATACAAACTTGCCTGTAAAATAAAATAAAACCTAAGCTAGCTACAATGTAACTATTAGTTAAATTGTAGCTAGCTTAGGTTTTATTTTACAGGTAAGTATTTAGTTTTAAATAGGAATTATTTAGGTAATAATATTAATTTTTATTCAGATTTTATTGAATTATATTTAAGTTAGGGGGTTAGGGTTAAACTTAGGTTTAGAGGTTAATACATTTAATATAGTGGCGGCGACGTTAGGGGCGGCAGATTAGGGGTTAATAATATTTAACTAGTGTTTGCGAGGTGGGTGTGCGGCGGTTTAGGGGTTAATATGTTTATTCTAGTGGCGGCAAAGTCGGGAGCGGCAGGTTAGGGGTTAATAATTTTATTTTAGTATTTGCGATGCAGGAGGGCCTCGGTTTAGGGGTTAATAGGTAGTTTATGGGTGTTAGTGTAGTTTTTAGCACTTTAGTTATGAGTTTTATGTTACGGTGTTGTACCATAAAACTCTTAACTACTGACTTTTAAATGGGTTAGGGATCTTGGAGGTAGAGGGTTACCACTCACTTTTTGGCCTCCCAGGACAGACTCATAATATCAGCGCTATGGAAGTCCCATAGAAAAAAGACTTTACAAAGTTTACGTAAGTCGTTTTGCAGTAAGGCCAAAAAAGTGTGTGGTGCCCCTAAACCTGCAAGACTCGTAATACCAGCGGTAGTGAAAAAGCAGCGTTAGGACCTGTTAACGCTGCTTTTTCAGTCTAATGCACAACTCGTAATCTAGCCGATTGTTTGGTGTCATGTGCCTTTAAGTAATTTAATCAACTGGAAATCATATAAGAAAGGGTAAAAATGAAGCACAGCTTCCTATGCTTTCTATCAAGCTTTTCTCCAAATCACTATGCAAATGAGTAATTCACAGGGGGTGCACATGAGTAGATGAGAAAAAAACACAGTAAAGTTTCTGTTCCTAGCAGTGGAGCAATAAGTAAAATCCACTAACAAGTAATTATCCCTTCTAAAAGTTTTGAGATCGTATGTTTAAATATTTTTTATTATGTTTTTTCACAACATGAATATAACAAAAGATAAAACATTACAGAAAGTAAAGTCAAAACCCATCCAGATAGGGGTTAGTTGGCAATATAACATCATACAAGTATCTATAGGCACAACAAAAGAAAAAAAAAGTGCCTTAAAGAAAAAAACAAAAACAAAAACAAAAAGGCAAGATATAAAATAAAAAAGGGAAGAAAAAAAACTTTACCCACACATATGTTGTGTGTACTACCAATTTCACAAATCCAACTTCACGAGAAATCTTAAGAGTTGCTTTATATAAGCCACATGGCCATTCCAAAACCTTCACATTGTTATTAATGCCCACAGGTGTTCCTAAATTCCCAACATCCAAATCTAACATCTTTATTGTATAGCAGTTAAGTGGTGTTTGTATTATTCAAGATCCAATAGAACCATATTTTCTCAAATGACTCCCTGGAGTTCATGATCCATAAGGCAGATTTGTACATTCTAAATGTGTTATTTATCTTATTCCTCAATTCCATCCATGATGGTACCCCTGTTTTCCAGTGGTATGCTATAGCTGTTCTAGTGATCGTGCACAGTATTCTAATAAAAGTATTAATTTCTTTGTTATATTTTTTGTCCCCTGTGTGTAGCAAAGCTTGAGATATATTAAGCTCTATCTCCTCCTCTAGAATCGAGCTAAGTAAGGTGGAGAGGGAGTGCCAGATCTGTTTTACCCTCTCACAGTCCCACCACATATGTTTGAAAGTACCTATGTTGCCACATCCTCTGTAACATAGATTTTATTTGGTTTGTGACATGTGGGAGGTTATAATTGGTGTGAGATACCAGCGAAATGCAATCTTAAGGGAATTTTCATTTAAATCTGCACTGATCAACCCTCTCACTATCAAGCTAAATATATTCTCCCATGTATGTTTGTCATAAGTGATGTTAATGTCGTCTTCCCACTTAAGCATCAGAGTAGTCTTGGGGGCATTGTTGTCGCTCTGAATAGCTATATATAGGATAGAGATTGTGTGCTTAGGTCTAGATACTAGAAGTCCTAGTGTCACCCAGGTATTTCCGGATGGAGGAGGACAACTGTAAATATTGAAACTTATCTCTATTGGTGTCAATTTGTCTTGGATCTGAGTGTAAATCATTAGTGTGTTGTTAAATAGAGCGTCCACTACTCTGTACAACCCTTTGTTGGCCCATTTGTCTATAGTGGCAAGAAGCTCTTGAGGCAAAATTTTCCTGAGTGGAATCATCACTGTTTGTGGGGGTAGTATGGTGTTGTGATCTGTTATCCATTTTTTAACTTGTCTGGTGGATGCATAGATCGGAGATCTAACATGTCATCTGCCTATGGTAGCCCCTCTATCCCCGCCTCCAATCTGGGCCAGATAACATCTTCCTGTCTTCTCCCCATTAGCATTGTTTGGGATATTCTGTCTGCTTTATAATAATCAATCAAATTTGGGATGTCCACTCCTCCCAGAGTTTTGTGTTGTGTCAGAACCAGTGAAGGGATTCTCGTTTTTTTGCTACTTCTGACATAAGCTATTAGTTCCTTTTGTAGTGTGGATAGTTCTAGGGTCGGGATTCGTATAGGTAGTGTGCGAAATAAGTAGAGTAAACGTGGGAAAACATTAATTTTGACTGCAGAGAGGCAGCCATACTAGGACAAAATGTATCTCTTTCATCTCTGGAGGTTCCTTTTTATAGCTTTATATAGTGGTGTGTAGTTATATTTATACAGTTGGTGAAACTGAGCTGTCAGCTGGATCCCCAGATACTTAAGAGAATGTTTCATCCATTTAAACTCAAAGTTAAGAGCTCTATGGTTTTCTTCGTATGGGTGGGTAAAGCTATTGGTAGTGCCTCACATTAAGTTTTGAGATCTTAAAGGGACACTGAACCCAAATTTTTTCTTTTGTGATTCAGATAGAGCATGCAATTTTAAGCAACTTTCTAATCTACTCATAGTATCAAATGTTCTTCATTCTCTTGGTATCTTTATTTGAAAAGCAAGAATGTAAGTTTAGAAGCCCGCCCATTTTTGGTGAACAACCTGAGTTGTTCTTGTTGATTGGTAAATAAATTCACCCAACTATAAACAAGTGCTGTCCAGGGTCTGAGCTAAAAACTGTCTGCCCCCTTAGCTTAGATGCCTTCTTTTTCAAATAAAGATAGCAAGAGAATTAAGAAAATTTTATAATAGGAGTAAATAAGAAAGTTGCTTAAAATTGCATGCTCTATCATAATCATGAAAGAAACAATTTGGGTTCAGTATCCCTTTAACCCACCTTTTAAAGTCTCAAGCCTCCACTTATGGATACATGCAATGGTCAGACACGTATGATTAAGCTTTGGATAGCTGACATATATTATATTCAGGCCTGTCAGTTTCTAAAACAAAAGAGTTAGGAGATTGATCTAGATGGAACATACATTCCCCAAGTTTTCAATCTAGAAAATATAATCCTATATACTGATGAGATATCTTTGTAGTGGCTCAGTCTGCACTGACTTTAAAAAGTGAAAAATTGGTTACAAATAATTTATACATTACAAAGCCATTTAAAAACCTGATGAATTATAATTAAAATCATATAATGTAGCTATATTTATTTTTGAAATTATAGTTGTGTACAGGTTCAGGTATTCAAATTAGGGTTATTATATGATAAAAACCAGGTGTACTTGCATATTAATAATTGTATTTATACAAAAATGTTCAATAAGACCATTAAAGGGATAGTAAAGTCCAAATTAAACTTTCATGATTCAGATAGGATATTAAATTTTAAACAACTTTCTAATTTACTTTTATAATCAAATTTGTTTTGTTCTCTTGATATTCTTAGTTGAAAGCTAAACCTAGGTAGGCTCATATGCTACTTTCTAAGCCCTTGAAGGCCGCCTCTTATCTGAATGCATTTTACAGTTTTTCACAGCTAGAGGGCATTAGTTCATGTGTTTCACATGAATAACATTGTGCTCATGCACATGACGTTATTTAAGAGTCAGCACTAATTACCTGAAATGCAAGTCTGTCAAAAGATATGAGAAATGGAGGCAGTATGCAGAAGATAAAACGATGTAAAAAGTATATTTGTATAACAGTGTTGGTTATGCAAAACTGGGGAATGGATAATAAAGGGATTATCTATCTTTTTAAATAGCATTTTTGTTGTTTACTATCCCTTTAACATCAGTTTTTTGACAGATAAAATGTTACACGCAAAGCTCTAACTATAGTAAATTAGCAAGTGACTTTAGCACTACAGCAATCTGGATTTGACAGGATGAATACAAATCACTTACAAGTTGTTAATTTATAGAAAGCTGACCTACTATACTACTACAACTCAGCCGTTTTCCCCATAAATATCTTCAAACAACTTGAATAAGCAAAAAAAAAAAAAAAAACTTTGGATATGTAAAGGATATCTTTTCAATTTACAGAATAGTTTCCTTGAAGATTTATCCCTAAATCAGCTATTTTAACACTAATTGACCAAATTTGCTTAAGTTGGTTACAGAAAAAAGAGATTCCAATGGCACTACTTTTAAAGTACTGATAGACTTATATCCAATAATAGGATACTTGGGTATAAATAATCCCAGTTCCAGGATAGGTGCTGTGTATATTAGACACTTTGATTGAAGAAAGTTGTGGAGAGGAGAGAACTCAGCACAACAAGTATACACTTTTAGCACTCAAAAGTCTGAAGAAATATATATAAATCACCCTTAGGTGATATTGCAAGTCACAGAAATCAAATGTCAATATTGTGGTCTTGGTGGGCAAGATAGATAAAGGAGAACTAAATTAAAAATTAACTTTTATTATAACGATTAAAAAATTCTCACACACACACAACACACCATTAAAACTATGTCTAGAGGGATTGGACTGTGTGTGCCCTTATGGTGATATACGCTATAAGTACAGCATAATACGAGTAGTAGTTATGACCTCATGAGGGTAATTAATGTATATAGTTTGGCTTATGTATAATTGCCAGAACCATTCAGTGTCCTCCCTGAGATATGTAACCTACTACCTGATATGTACTCTTAAATGGTAAAGGACTGGGGTAAATATGCGTGAGTAATAGAGTTGTCGCATAAGCAGTGGTGCTAATTGGTCACACATATATGGCTGTTAGCTACTGGTAGGTAAAAAAGCATAAAAAGCATTATACTCCGATAATACACAGTAACCAGGGCTATCTTGTACTGTCTCACAGGTAAACAGTTGATAGATAAGAAACAACTCTATGACCACTAAGCCCTCGTAAGTATTATGCCAAATGATGCATTAAGGCATTAATATGGACCCAATGTATTCTCTATTAATACTAATGGTGTATGGATCAATGCTGATATAATCAAAATCCGCTTCTAGCAGCATAAGAGCACTTGAACATAAATCGTATTGGGGTAGAGCATACCATTAGTATAATGAATTGGTGCTAGAGTAATACGGGATAAATACTGAGTAGAGGAGTAATATATCTGCTGGATGAATTATTGCACAATACTAGAAACTGAATTTGGTTACTGTATAGTACTTGAGTAATATAATAGTTAATATTATTGGAGTAATATAAAACTTTATTAAACCAGTTATCTGATCACTTAGGCCTAGATTTGGAGTTTGGCGGTAGTCGTGAAAACCAGCGTTAGAGGCTCCTAACGCTGGTTTTAGGCTACCTCCGGTATTTGGAGTCACTCAAAAAAGGGTCTAACGCTCACTTTTCAGCCGCGACTTTTCCATACCACAGATCCCCTTACGTCAATTGCGTATCCTATCTTTTCAATGGGATTTTTCTAACTCCGGTATTTAGAGTCGTGTCTGAAGTGAGCGTTAGAATTCTAACGACAAAACTCCAGCCGCAGAAAAAAGTCAGTAGTTAAGAGCTTTCTGAGCTAACGCCGGTTCATAAAGCTCTTAACTGCTGTACTCTAAAGTACACTAACACCCATAAACTACCTATGTACCCCTAAACTGAGGCCCCCCACATCGCCGCCACTCGATTTAATTTTTTCAACCCCTAATCTGCCGACCGCCACCTACGTAATCCTTAGGTACCCCTAATCTGCTGCCCCTAACACCGCCGACCCCTATATTATATTTATTAACCCCTAACCTGCCCCCCACAACGTCGCAGCCAGCTACCTACAATAATTAACCCCTAATCTGCCGACCGCAAAGAGCCGCCACCTACATTATAGCTATTTACCCCTAATCTGCTGCCCCTAACACCACAGACCCCTATATTATATTTATTAACCCCTAATCTGCCCCCCACAACGTCGCCTCCACCTGCCTACACTTATTAACCCCTAATCTGCCGAGCGGACCGCACCGCTATCATAATAAAGTTATTAACCCCTAATCCGCCTCACTAACCCTATAATAAATAGTATTAACCCCTAATCTGCCCTCCCTAACATCGCCGACACCTAACTTCAAACATTAACCCCTAATCTGCCGACTGGAGCTCACCGCTATTCTAATAAATGTATTAACCCCTAAAGCTAAGTCTAACCCTAACACTAACAACCCCCTAACTTAAATATAATTTAAATCTAACGAAATAAATTAACTCTTATTAAATAAATTATTCCTATTTAAAGCTAAATACTTACCTGTAAAATAAATCCTAATATAGCTACAATATAAATTATAATTATATTATAGCTATTTTAGGATTAATATTTATTTCACAGGTAACTTTGTATTTATTTTAACCAGGTACAATAGCTATTAAATAGTTAAGATCTATTTAATAGCTAAAATAGTTAAAAGAATTACAAAATTACCTGTAAAATAAATCCTAACCTAAGTTACAATTAAACCTAACACTATACTATCATTAAATTAATTAAATAAAATACAGATCAGCCAATAGAATGCGAGCTCAATCTGATTGGCTGATTGGATCAGCCAATCGGATTGATCTTGATTCTGATTGGCTGATTCCATCAGCCAATCAGAATATTCCTACCTTAATTCCGATTGGCTTATAGAATCCTATCAACCAATCGGAATTTGAGGGATGCCATCTTGGATGACGTCCCTTAAAGGAACCGTCATTCTTCAGTTGGACGTCGCCGAATGAAGATGGGTCCGCGGTGGAGGTCTTCAGGATGGAGCCGGTCCTCATCGGATGAAGATAGAAGATGCCACTTGGAAGATGATGGTTGCCAGTCCGGATCTACTCTTCTTCCCGGATAGGATGAAGACTTTGGAGCCTCTTCTGGACCTCTTCAGCCACCGGATGATGGATCGCCAGCCCCCGCTTGGGTTGGATGAAGATTTTGGAGCCAGGACCGATCGGTGATACCCGGTGAGGTGAAGACAAGGTAGGATGATCTTCAGGGGCTTAGTGTTAGGTTTATTTAAGGGGTGTTTGGGTTAGATTAGGGGTATGTGGGTGGTGGGTTGTAATGTTGGGGGGGTGTATTTTATGGGGGTTTTTACAGGCAAAAGAGCTGAACTTCTTGGGGCCCTGTTCAGGGCGGGTAAGGTAAAAGAGCTTTGAACTTTAGTAATTTAGAATAGGGTAGGGCATTTTTTATTTTGGGGGTCTTTGTTATTTTATTAGGGGGCTTAGAGTAGGTGTAATTAGTTTAAAATTGTTGTAATATTTTTCTTATGTTTGTAAATATTTTTTTAGTTTTTGTAACTTAGTTCTTTTTTATTTTTTGTACTTTAGTTACTTTATTTCATTGTAGTTATTTTTAGGTATTGTATTTAATTAATGTATTGATAGTGTAGTGTTAGGTTTAATTGTAGGTAATTGTAGGTATTTTATTTAATTAATTTAATGATAGTATAGTGTTAGGTTTAATTGTAACTTAGGTTAGGATTTATTTTACAGGTAATTTTGTAATTATTTTAACTATTTTAGCTATTAAATAGTTCTTAACTATTTAATAGCTATTGTACCTGGTTAAAATAAATACAAAGTTACCTGTAAAATAAATATAAATCCTAAAATAGCTATAATATAATTATAATTTATATTGTAGCTATATTAGGATTTATTTTACAGGTAAGTATTTAGCTTTAAATAGGAATAATTTATTTAATAAGAGTTAATTTATTTTGTTAGATTTAAATTATATTTAACTTAGGGGGGTGTTAGTGTTAGGGTTAGACTTAGCTTTAGGGGTTAATACATTTATTAGAATAGCGGTGAGCTCCGGTCGGCAGATTAGCGGTTAATAATTGAAGTTAGGTGTCGGCGATGTTAGGGAGGGCAGATTAGGGGTTAATACTATTTATTATAGGGTTAGTGAGGCGGATTAGGGGTTAATAACTTTATTATGATAGCGGTGCGGTCCGCTTGGCAGATTAGGGGTTAATAAGTGTAGGCAGGTGGAGGCGACGTTGTGGGGGGCAGATTAGGGGTTAATAAATATAATATAGGGGTCGGCGGTGTTAGGGGCAGCAGATTAGGAGTACATAGGGATAATGTAAGTAGCTGCGGTTTACGGAGTGGCAGATTAGGGGTTAATAATAATATGCAGGGGTCAGCGATAGCGGGGGCGGCAGATTAGGGGTTAATAAGTGTAAGGCTAGGGGTGTTTAGACTCGGGGTACATGTTAGGGTGTTAGGTGCAGACGTAGGAAGTGTTTCCCCATAGCAAACAATGGGGCTGCGTTAGGAGCTGAACGCTGCTTTTTTGCAGGTGTTAGGTTTTTTTCCAGCTCAAACAGCCCCATTGTTTCCTATGGGGGAATCGTGCACGAGCACGTTTTTGAGGCTGGCCGCGTCCGTAAGCAACTCTGGTATCGAGAGTTGAAGCTGCGTTAAATATGCTCTACGCTCCTTTTTTGGAGCCTAACGCAGCCTTTATGTGGACTCTCAATACCAGAGTTATTTTTATGGTGCGGCCAGAAAAAAGCCAGCGTTAGCTACGCGGGTCCTTACCGACAAAACTCTAAATCTAGCCGTTAGAGATTTGTTCCATTCAAGTCAACACACTTATGAAATGATACTTTGATTTCAGTACCGTAATAACTAATCTACATGGACAGATATCGGTGTACCCCTTCTAATCCCAAGGGGAGACCTATTCATCTAAAGTTACTTTGTTTCACAGCACTAGGACAGTTCCAGTGTGCTGGAATGGAGATTCTCATATGCTGGATGTATGAGGGATTAACTGTGATGCAACCGGAGTTAGTTAACCCTACGTGTGGTTTAAATACTGGAGTGTCTGCTAAAGTGATGCTATGGATATTGTTTAACAGGCAAATCACTTGCTAGTAAGAGCATATATACTGTTTATTGTTATAAGACACATATCTTGCCAGTAAGATCATATACAATTTTGAACAATGCAATTGATACAAAAAAAGAGTTTTATTACACTGTAACGATATTATATGTTTAACCACACTTCAATACTGGTTTGTAAATTTCATAGGTTGACCCTCATATATTAGTCTATTAATATATTTCTCAGTCACGAGAGCAGAGAGTTAGCTAGCCGCTATGTAAAATTTGTTACCAGTTAGTTAGCCCACTATTGCGCCGC